>NC_080572.1:18011867-18226823 GCF_030247185.1 Malaya genurostris | reverse complement strand
TTCTCTCTCTCTGTTTGTTTGTGTGTGTGTGTGTGTGTGTGTGTGTGTGTGTGTGTGTGTGTGTGTGTGTGTGTGTGCGTGTAAGTGTGCGTGTGTGTGTGTCAAATAATCTCACTAGGTTTTCTCAGAGATGGCTGAACCGATTTTGACAAACTTAGATTCAAAAGAAAGGTCTCGTGGCCCTATACGGTATTCCTGAATTTCATCCGGATTCAACCTCCGGTTCCGGTATTATAGGATAAAGTGAGTTCAATATTGTACACCGTCACTTAAACCGGCGAAACTAAAAACGTAAAAAAAAATTTAAACTGCTCTCAAAACTACGCAAATCGATAGTCATTATCAGTAGGCAACTAAATAAAGCACTGTTTTATTCTGTATGTTATACATAAACAATCTCTTGGTTTCTTTCAAAAATCGAAGAGAAAAATTTTGAATAGAATACCACAATATTATATACATGAGAAAGGTATCATTACGCCACTAGGTGGATTAAAACAGGTTTTTAAAAATATAATTGTTTTTGTGTAAGTGACTTTTCGCCTTATTTCTGTAGTAGGAATTTTGAGCGCTGTATGATTAAGCAATGCTTGGGAGCAACGTAAAACACGATTCAAATGAAATTTAGGAACCAATCAAGATTCAAATGAAAGGTCTATAAATCCTATAAAACATCTTGCTTTTTAGTCAGATCTGGCTTCCGGTTTAGGAAATACAGGGTGATTGGTATAAAAATGTCCATTACACAGAAATGATTCAGATTTATCGGATTTGCAGATTTGGATAGTTGATAACCAAAAAAACTTATTTCAGTTTTAGCGAAACTCAGTTTTCGATTTTAAAGGTACCCAAAAATTTAATTCGCGATTTCATTTTTTAGTATTTTTCAAAGGCTACACTGATTCTCTAACATTTCGAATCAAATGTAAACTATACAGCTCCTCAGGTGAATTTATCTGACTTCGGCTACACCAATTTTCGGATTTCGGTTCCAGTATTAAATCGTTTCTCAAAGCTCAATTGTTTTCTTAAAAAATGCCAAATCGAATTAAAAAAATTCAAATTAAAGGATTTATGGTCCCATACAAAAGTAATGAATTTTATCCGATTCTGACTTCCGATTCTGGAATTACAGGGTGAAGAGTTTTTAAAATTCAAACCGATATAGACGATGACAATCACAAAAAGCTTCAAAGTTGAACTCAAAACTATTGCAATTTATTCGTCATTATAATTTATGGCCATACGAATCGTTTTGGGTTATGCTGGTTCCTGAAGTATCCTGAGTTCCTGAGTACCGTAAATAATGACGAAATACTCCAAAGTGGAACTTACTTCGACAACTCATGGAATGTTCAATCGATTATCACACGTTTAGATTCAAATTCGATTCGATTTGCAGTTTCAACATTAGAGGGTAACGAGTGATTAAAATCTCAAACTGCTGCTTGAAACGACGATCATTGAAATAATGTCATGAGAATTAAAACACAGAAGAATGTTCGTGCAAAAAACACAAAATGCGATAAAAAAGTATTATCTCACTGCTAGGTGGATTAAGCACGTTTTTGATAGCCAACCGGAACTTACTCTTTCTTCCTCTTTTGTTTTGACATATCTAGTAATTTTTTTCATAAGCACGTATTTATACTCTACAATATCTAGTAATGTTTTTCATAAGGACGTATCTATACTCTACACATATATTCGACGACATAAAAAAGTACGAAATTTTCGGAGCAGATTGCAAAACTATTCAAACTCTCGATTCCGATTCCGGAACGAGAAAGGCACAATGCAGAACCGCATGCATTTTCCATGAACATCAAAATAATGATCAAATAAAAAGTTTTTACACCATTGAATTCTACTATAGGTATATCACGTCATATAAAAGGAACAACATTGCAGCAATTTCTTTCAATTTACTTAGAAACCTGATACACTGATGATGAATACAAGTTGTATTCGAAATACGTATCTGTGATGTAACGTTTATTATACATGTTTTAAAAGTATTGTGAGATACATACTGAATGTGTATAGTGACGTGATATACCTATAGTAGAATTCAATGGTGTAAAAAGTTTTTATTTGATCATAAATATACCTGCTCAAAAATAGATCCAGCTGATAGTGGTTCGACCTGAAGTTAGATACGTAACAGATAATTTTCCCGTATAATCACATTGCCTTCAGGGATAAATACCACAAAATATATATTTGCACACAGAAAGAAAAGATGAAACATAGACATCAGTTGAAACGAAAATCGGATTTAGTTTTTCATTGAACAAGACTGTATATTTACAAACCGCTTAGTTTTGTAATGCAACTTTCCATTCAATTGCCTGCTCCAAATATGTGCATGAAAATAAATGTAAATTAACAAAATATTTTTATCTGTGCAGATTCAATAATTGTGCAGTGTTCGTGCTTGAACGAATCAAGGAAATTATAATCGATTAACAGTTCGTTGGTGAAAAAATGTTCTGGAAAATGTTAATTGACTAAATGTCTTGCTCTGATGTGATGAAAACTATCATAAAGTAGTCTTAACGTTTTTGATGAAAAATGTATCTTGATTTCTTTTCTCGTTTAGTACTTGAACCATGTTCCATCTGTCATTTTGTTTTGCTAGCATGTTGCCATTATTATATTTTCGTAATTCGTATTAAATTAATTGATTTGTGCCAGTCTTGCTCGAGAATTTTAAGAATATTATCTAATTCATAAATTAAAAATTCAAATTTGGTAAGATTCAACAAAATAAAATTAATAGATTTTAATATATTATCCAGGTCAGACTCGATCAGTATTCGAAATTTTAACCGTAATGACATATCGGTCCTAATGTGTATCATACTGTTTACCGACCAGCGCGAAAGTCTAAGTTTTTAAAATTGGGTTACTTCAAACTTACAAACTAAGGTTCTCGTTGTTTCTGGTGGTTGATATACGGAAGAAAATAGTGGGATGAAAGTATTTCATTGAATGAAATCTCCGATTGCGTTGAATTTAGATATAATATCAGTGGAAGAAATATTGCACTAATCTCTGCTCACATCATATTCCGCATAATCGATTTGCATTCATGCATAAATAATAATCTACGCTCAATTGCGTGCATATTAGTGCAGACCCTCGCGGGTTATTCAATAATATAATATAATTTTAATGTACTTAATGCTTAAACTCTAAGATGCCAAGGGTATTTTCTAATCTTAATTATCGTCTAACTTAAACCTAGAATAGTATCATTATGTAATGTAGTATCGGGGTCGTGGATTCTCAAGAATCCAGCTTTAGGCTGGCGATCGGTAGTGTCCCGTAAATTGAATATAGCATGAGAGCCTTCCATGCCCCGGGTTGGCGGTTCAATGCATAGGTCGCTGGTTTACAAACCAGTTGTCGTATGTTCGAGCCCCGACCTGGAAGGATTCGTAGTGTCAGTAGAATCGCGTAGCACTAGCCATGCACTGGTTCTGTACACTCTGAATCGGCTGCGAAGTCTGTTGAAACAGAAGATCAAATTCCACTACAGGAATGTAATACCAAGGCTTTGCTTCTTTATGAGAGCCTTCCAGATGGCGTTTGGACCTTCGCGGGTTGAATGTCACACTGACAATTTCATTATTTTCTTCTTCAGCTACGGAAATTAATGGTGATTCTTTGGTAGGGCATGAACAGAGTGCACTGTGCCGCTCACGAATATTTTTGGATGTAATATGAATCTTGTACTCGAATTTGTATCGCATAACGCATACAGCTGTGAAAATGCATATCATTTCTTTTTATTTTATTGGAAGTTAGAGAATCATGACGTCAAATTAATGAATCAATTGTTTTCGCCCGGCAAAATATATTGTTGCTGGATTACATAAATTTGAAAGCATTATTTTTTTATTCGTTTTCCTGTCGATTACTCATTGGAATTGTCGATTGCTCACTGAAGCATGCAGGTTTTAAACAATTGCAAAAATTGGTGGGGCCTTGGAAAATCATTGATTAAATGTGTTCTACCGAATCATGACAAATGAAAACAATGATTGGGGCCGAACATTCAACATTAAAGTGATTGCATAGCTTTATTCGCAACTATTACCCAAAGTGGGATCAATGATAATGTGTGGTTTCCGCAAAAAACAATCGATTAAATAAAGGAACAATTCAATTGATTGTTCAATGCATTTAATATGTGGTTGGACACCAACTGTCAATAAGAGCGTTGTTGTTTTTATGAACTTTGAAACTTCCAATAGAGAACAATGTTCATTTTGATGAAAAAAAATTTAATGGAATTAAGGTGAAACCAGAATATCGTCTAACTGCATTCAATGATTCAATAGCCATAGCATACTACTGAAAATTTTATCATAAATTGCTGACCATATTTCCGATGGAGTGGAAAAAAAATTATGTTGCTGCGTTGAATACAACGACAGATATTCACGTTCTACCCATTCATGTACAGGGTAAATTTTGAATGGCATCCCATAGTAAAGTAAGTATTCACGACAGAATCTGGCATGAATTAAAAAAATTTCGCTTGGAGACCCCTCGATCGCGCCATAATCAACACTATGACAGCCGAATTCAAAATCAATGATTTCCGAGTTGCGCTTTGCATTTTACATAGCAAATCAGTAAAATATGTATTGGTTGAATAAGGGGCCACCCAAACATCAGTAAAAATAAAACAATGAAATAGTTATTTTTTTATAGATTTACATAGTAGGAAAACTTCGTATGGTTCTTCGGGAATATATTATTAGTTCCCAAAATTGGCCCAAAACTCAATTGCAATTAAGTTCTGAAACTAAATTTGTATTCCGAAACTGAATTCTCAAATCTAGTTCCAGAATTCAGTTCTATCATGCAAGATCTGAATTCTGGAACTTAGTTCTGAGGCAGAATTCTGAAGCTTAATTCTAAAAGTGAAATGAAGATCAAGATTCAGGTGGACCAGAATAGATTCGGAATTCAGTTTTAGAAATCATTTACAGCAATCAATCCAAAATTTTATTTCCGGATCTAGATCCAGTATTCATCAGCTGAATGCAATTTGCGTCCAAACGAGAGCACGACCTGAACGTTTGAGGTTTTGTACCATACAAAAGGTCTGCTTTCATTGCTGACGACTGCTGCTCCTGACGACAGAAGTTCAAATTAGAGCACGACCTGAGCGTTAGAGGTTTTGTACCACGCAAGCAATCTGGTTTTATACCGCGCAAAGGTCTGCTCTATTTATATCTGGTTTGTTCTTGCTGATGATTTTGGAAGAACCTCATCTCGATATCCAATTCCATCTAAAGCACTAGAAGAAATAAACTATTTTCGATCAAAGTTCAGTAGAACATCGGAACTGATATGATATGAGTCCTAATTACACGATTTTTCCTATTTAATTATGTAATATATCTATTTAGAAATCGATTCAGTCAGGTAGAGTTCAAATTCTAAGAGGGAAGGCAACCTTAAACGCGATATCATAGAAAATTACTTTGAAAAAAAAAAAAATCTTCAAAACGGATATTATTCATACGGCAAACATAAAAATATAATTTTCTGTAAACCGCTGCCCATCCGTGGTGCGCAGGATATGTTAAACACAGTTTCCTATGCTACTTAGAAGAAACATGTGGATTTATTTCGAAACTATTGCGTCCTTTGCTGTAATATAAAATTCGAAAAAAAAACATAGCTGTTTAGTCCATTCATATATTATTGCCATATAGATTCAGTGAAGTGAACATGTCGAAATTTTTGTCAAGTACTGAGCATTTGTGGATTTTAATGAACATTTAGATGTTGCGCACTTGAGCAGTTCTGTTTTTATCAGACGATTTTCGTTGACTTCCAATAATTTTTTGTTTGAATTTTGAATACCTCAAAAATCGATTGTATTTTTCTAACAATTTTTTTTTGTAAAAAAAGTTTTTTTCGACGACAGTGCTACCAATAAACATTTTCAAGTAAAATTTGCATAAATTAAAAAAAAATCGCAACCTAAGTTTACTATTTCTTCTCAACTTTGTATATAACCCCTTAACTGATTTTTTCTATATCGCTAAAAGAATTTCATATAATAAATTTGACTGGTCCGAGGAAAGCATTAACATGAAATAATTTAATTTTAGAAGGGTCTATCTGTCTACCTTTGAAGTAAATATACAAATTGTATTCAGAGTGCTTCAGCATTCGCAGTTAACAAATGGGTAGAGCTTATGGAAACAGAAATTCGATAAAGTGTACTCGGATTCAACCCCTTCCAGCGCTATTGTTGTTAATGTGCATAACTAACTCTATAACTAGCTGGTTTAATACAATCAGCACGAGGAAAATTTCTCCAATTAAGCGTAGTGGTGGTTGCAGAAGGATGGCATACCTGGAACTGTGTCCTGTTCACAGGACGTTTCAACTCGTATGTTCAATACGAAACAGAGGAAGAATGTGCCTATTCAAGGTAGCAAATACGAGCAATGATTTATGATTCCATCTTTTATCGAAGAAGAAACATTCGTCCGGCTACTTTGCTCAAAGAGCCTACTGTGTTGAATGGACTTTAGTACAGGTGTGTTGTTTAATGAGTGTGAATTATTTTTGTATATATCGTTGGTTTCCAGGTTTTAAGCTGGACATTAAGAGTTGTATTATAAAGAGTTCAGAATTTTTACATGTTCCGAATTTTCGGAGCGGTGTTAAATAATAAGGGATTTGAATTCTTGAACTAGTTGTCTGAATTAATAAAGTGTGAAAATAATGATTAACAAATTTCTGAATTATGTTTAAGATTTTGAATTTCAGCACAACAAGCAATGTGTTAATATGTATATTTGATGGAATTAAGTTGAGTCTAACATTTAGTAAAACACTAAAGACATCATCTTAGTTTGAGTAAATAAAAAAAGAGAAAACAAAGTGTAAATTTTTTAACAAGCACACGCACACACATGTACACGCACATTTGGCGATCTTGACGAACTGATTCGTATGGTACGAGTATATGACACCCGGGTCGGCTTCCCTTAAATTGCATTTATAAAATTGAAGCAAATTTCCATTTATTTTTTCATATCAAATGCTTAACAATTTGATCATCCACAAATAAGTCATGGATCATTAGGATCCATCGGTACCAAACAGTAATGAATACTAAATGTACACCACAACAAGGACTATTCTGTTTAGCTACACACTAAACTCTAAGTTATTCCGGTTCCGATGCAATCTCATCAATCCGCCTTGATTTGATTCCTCAGTGTATGACCACCATATCGATCGGGGATACCAAAGAAGTGCTCATACTTGATGATTGTGTTGATGATGGACTCAGCGCATAATTTGAACAAATCTTCAGCGGTTAGCTGTGCGTTCAACCATCATTCTCCGCGAAAATACACATTGGCCGGAAATGACTTGGCTCCATTTTCCAGTGCCCACATGTCTATTCGCCTATGCAGTGTCCGTTCTACAAGCGGGTTAACGCTAATTTGCTGCATTGCAAATAATTTACTACATGCACCGTCTACAACAGTAGTCGGATGACAACTTTCCTCGTACGAGCACGGACGGATCGTTTATCATGAAGGATTCGAGCGTATCCAATCCATCCTTTTTGAGGTATATAACGCGAGTTGCTATATTGAATGGCATTTTTGGAAAGGAAAAAAGCCTTCGCTGCATTGGTGGCGTGAGCCAGCGCTTGTATTGCTGGATTTTTCCAGCAAAACTTGTTTAATTGGTTGTCGTGGACATCCTATGGTAACGGTTTAGATGACCCGTTGGATAATCGCCTGTAGTTTGGTTACAGTTGGTGAACACGGCGTTTCGACTAATAAGAATAAATTGCTATTACTGTGTCGATTTTCTGATATTCGTGTTCGTTAGAAGAGCATGTTAATGACAAAAGTGAAGCTCTTTTACGTTTTATAACATCATCATCTACTTCGTGCTTACGTTGATTGTGTTACAAACTGCGAAATTGTACGATAAGTTCAAGGTATACAGCAAAATGGAACACTTCTTTTAGTTCCAAAGCTCACACAATACCCAAATATTGTTTTTACATAAAATTGTTTTGAGTATTCCCAAAGCATAACTGAAAATTATTCTTGATGTTCTTAATTACGATTTTTAAACCCATATTTACCAAGTAAATAATAATATTTTGGCAGCTTATTTCTGACCAATTTGCAACAAAAACACCCATAGTTTTTGCAAACTGGTCACCGCAAGACGATTTGTTGCTTCGGTAAAAATTTACTGCTTCCACGATTCTAGCATATACTTTGCACACTATTAATGATTCCAGCTGATGAGTCAAATCCATCGCGACGAGCTAACAACCGGTATTCGATTGTCAACAGAAGACAAATGAATTGCAATCGCTCTGGCTACCTTTAGGATATTCTGATTCGACTACGTGCCGGACAAGCGATGATGTTCAAACAATAACAGTCAATCAAGGAACAATACACTGGACATTGCTAGTGTTTATCGTCGTGCTGAAATCATTCTGCATGCATTACCCACCCGCAGCCCCGTCCGTTCAGGATCGTGTAACGAGCAGGAAGTACATTCCTGTGTGTAGGAAGAGAATACAAAAGGAGCTCGAAGCGTTATTTCAAACGACCACCGGAGGCCTCGACGGATGGAACCGGTGATGACAAGATATCGCATTATCATCCACTTAACAAATCGCTTCCATTTCCGCTAGCGGCTAATCCTACACCGAATCATGCCTGCGTCTTCTCAATTCAACTGTGGAGGGTCAGTCGGAAAATGGAAACTGTGGAATGTCGCTGACAATACAAAATGATGTATGAATCCGGGATAAAATAATTCACGGATAATCGGGTTATCAATTGTTGTGTCACAGTCGACAAATATATTGATTGTGGTTGACCAGAAATTTGATAGGATGAGTGATTGAATAAAAATGGTCTTGCTGGGAACAGTTTCCGATGGCATAGTTAACACAGTTGGGAAAAAAAACCTGTAAAATTCTGCTATACATGATGGAGGGGAGTTGCGGTAGGAATTAAAAAAACTAGATGGTCGTACGAAAATCCATCTGGACCGTTGTCCGAAATCTGTTTAATAACGTTAAGAAAGAGGGGCAAAAAAGCCACATTCAAAAATGAATTTAAAATAAATTGAACAACTAACGAAGTTTTCAATAATTAAGCTAAAGCTTATTATTATTACTTATTATTGAATTTCCTGTTTGAATTTCGTCATCTTATTGTTGCTATTCGCGATCGATCTGAGTTTCGCTAGCGAACTGACAATTTTTAAACGCAGACCTACTATCTTTCGAGTTGCTAACACGACTTTGAACTTAATTTTATTTCTACTTGTTGCCTTGCGATAAAATGATGAAAAATGTAATATTAACATTCGAAATTCAATCACCATGCGACAAATCATCGATAATGGCGGTATGTTGAAATTGATGTGCTCTGATGCATGTGGGAATGCAGCATGCAGGAAACGTCATCGTCATCATTATCAGCAGTAGCAAGAAATAGCTTGACTTCATGGTTTCCGGTTATAGGCGGAAGCCTATGAAGTCTTGTAGGTGCATTCAATCCTCTTATCCTGTAAGAGTGCCTAAGCAACTAACACTCAATAGATAATTCAAGCATGAATTATTAATGATTTGTTGCTGCCGTGGCGTACAAGTGAATGCCGTACAACATCTGTTCGGTGTAATGATTCGCATTGCTGAGCAACAGTTCATGTTGGTGCAGCTAACAGGCATACGGTTTTACATTTTATTTTGATATATGGGGGTCTATCTGAATTGGAGCCACAGCATGTATCTCGGTTTATGTTTCCAACAGCTCAATTCAACAGTAATTTCCATGATTTAAACACTCTCTAAATCGTTTTCGAATATTCAATTTTCCAAATTCTTATATCGGAGTAATGCCAGATGCTTAACAACTTGATAATGTACAAGTGAATCGAGAAATACAAATAACAGTTTTGCATTTGAAATTTAAAAGTTGAAATTGTGAACAAACTTTCTTTTGATATTTGTATGATATCAGCAATTTCTAGTGATTCAATTTTTCGATTTTCCATAAAGATGGAATATACTTTTGAGACGAATTTCGAAACAACATCTTCATTCGGACGATCAGATCGGGGTATATCATCGGTATTTGGTCTAACACGTGTTAATCATCGTTCACATCAAACCTTTTCTTTGCTTGCCCAATATATTTTTTATTAACAACAGTGTTTTATCAACACATGAAAGATGTTCATATTGAACGCTACAAGAGTTTTGAATTATTTTGCACAGTTGTACATATTATTGTGAAACAATTTTTGATTTTGAACCATCGTGGCGTTAGATGAAAAGACTCTCCTCAAATCTCATTTCAGTCAAATCTTTGTAATAATAAGCTTCGAACATTTGCCACAGAAATCTGTGAAATAGAATATTAGATCTTGGTAACCTGTACCTTATTACAATAATCCTAATCATAATCATAACACGCTCAAAATTTACGCATCCTGCAATCAAATCGTGCTGTTTCTGCATATTATCTTCCAAGAAAACACTCCATCGAATGATTGTAACACCTAGCAAATGTTCGGTTGCATTCTTTTGCCACATCGGCGAAATTTTTGTGAAGTTCATGAAATTATGTCATCTCACCTTTCTCGGATGAGCAACTGACAGGGCTTCTTGATATTTTGTTCGCATCGTTCCGTTGGTGACGGTGCGTGAAGTGGCTTCTTCACATCGCACAGCATATGCGTACGTGCATCAATCAAATGAAACATCACAAGGTTCTCGGTGATGCGTACCATATGTGACAGCCATTTCACCCGAATATGATACATAATTTCTCCTTCCTACTGTCGGTAGCCAAGTCAAGTCGGAGCGCCGGCATTCCTTGCGTGAAGATGTCAGCATATATGGTGATGATTCGACAGCATCTAGAAAGGTGATGGGGCTAACCCATTCCTTCAACGAACGAAGGCCAGGTTCAGCCTAAAATTGTTGTGGTAAGTGCAGTAAACAGTTCACTTTAATTTGATGTATGGTTTGTAGCTTACAGGAAAGATGAATTCGTGGAATATATTTCGATTTCTGCCGAAAAATTACTGCTGAAATTGAATGAAACATCCCTTGTCTGCTTCATCTTTATTAAAAACAAAGTTTGTTGTGATGGTAATGGTACGAAGTTGGTAGAAAAATTTTACTGATACTTCACGCCGTTTTATTTATTAAAAAAATATTCCTCTACACGGAAAGAAATCCGTTACTGCTGTCATGATTAAAAAATCATGATACCAATCATTTTAACTTCTCATGAAATCATGCGCAATAAGTCTTCTCCTATGAAATTGAATCATGGTCCGAGAAGGCATTGAGGAATGTATTTCTTTCAAAGCTCGTAACTCTAATTTTCTACCCAGATATCACTTTGAACCCTCTGTCTCAAAGGATTGCTTAATAGATTAATAGTAAGGCAAAGAGCAGACATTGAAAATGTTTACTTGATCCTGAGGCATATTCATTTCATAATTGTGTTTTTTTCCCAAAGGCTGACAGAGAATTGACAACTTAAAGATAATGAATCGGAAATTGACATCCTTGTTAAGCACGGTTTCGCTTTTCATTTGGCAAACATCAATGTTACATTTTGTATGGATATGATTCGAGAACTTTTAATCATGGTGTGTTATCAAAAAATGAAAATATATTATTTTCCCCAAATCATGACTCGTTTTGCTCATTTCTAGAATCGGAATTTTGCCCGTGTAGAACTAAGCACCATGCGTTTCCACGAAATTGGACTTTAATGGAGACGAATTATTTGTTTGCATGACAGAATATTCCCAAACACCAGAAAGTTAATGTTGAAACCTCTACAATCGAAACAAAAAAAGAATGTGAAAACAATGTAGCATAATGCATCCATAGAAGATAGAGAAACTGTTTCCTGTTTCAAAAAGGCTGTCATCGTCGTACAAACTAGCAACTGTAATCAGTGTATGACAGCAACACCGACGATGAAGCAAAGGAACAAAGACATTTCCATTTATTATTTTATGATCAAAATAATCCAAATCATGAGCAATAACTCTTCTCCTATGAAATTTCATCATGCTTGGAATATACGTTACTTGCGGAATCTTTTTCATTCGAAACTCGTGATTCCGGATGTCATTTCAAACCTTCTGAATCGAGTAATAATATGTAATAGATTGTGTGATAGATCAATAAATAGGCAAAAAGGAGACATCGGAAAAAGTGCTATTCAAATTGTTTACTTGTTTCGGAAAAATATCCACTTAGTACTTGGAAATTAATTGTTAAGCATAAAAATATTCCTCTGGATGTGCTTACTGAACGATATTCCATACCAGCGTATAGCTGCGTATCGGTTTTGCATCGTGCATGTTTTGGCACTCATCACCCTATAATTTTGGAAGCTTTAATTTGAATCTTGATTTGTGAAAATCGGTTTAACCGTTGCTGAGAAATCGAAGTGAGTTTTGGAGCTTTTCTTCACTATTAACGGTGCTTTCGGAAGCGTGAACCGGGTACTAGTAGTCCCAAAGTAGTTTTATATATCCATACCTAACAAGATCTGTCAACTAGATGAATTTACCAGTAAGTTTGATAGAAATTCGCATCTCGTTTCGCCATCACTTGTAAAAAATACTCATGAAAATGAAAATTTGTATCTGGATTAACTTTTCGGAACTTTTCGAACAATTTTAGAACCTTTTATTTGCATCTTAGTTTGTGAAAATCGGTTGAGAAATATCCGAGAAAATTGAGTGCGCATTTTTGCACAGTTTTGCACATATTACGTTTTAATTCCGGAAGCGGGAGTCAGATAAAGATGAGATTCAATAGCAAGCTATGGGACCATACGACCTTTCGTTTGAATCTTAGTTTGTGAAAATCGGTTTAGCCATCTTTGAGAAAAGTGAGTGACATTTGTTTCCATTTGTTGGGTGTATATCACCCTGTAATTGCAGAACCGGAAATTGTCACATACACACATACATACACACACACATACACATACACTAAAACTTTGTGATCTAGACGAACTGAGTCGGCTCTCCGGGCTTTCGTTTCAAAGTCGGTTTTCCAGGTGATTGCTTAACTTTTCTATATGAGAAAGGGAAAACTGCTTTTATGAGGTCCGACGTTTTTCCGCGCAGTTCGTTTGAGTGGATTTTCTCTAATATGTGTCAAAATAGTACGAAATCATACCCAATAAACGAAACACAGTATTTTAAACGTAGTTCTTTTAAAAATAAAATAAATATCATTGGAATAAATCAATTTGATTTTCGGAAAAAATTGCTGCCATTTATTCATTTATTTATTTATTTATTTATCTAAGCGAAAAGTTTGTAGGAGTGAATTTGCTGTAACTCTGTCTCCCGTAGGTATAGAACATCAATTTTTCGTAGTACCAACAGTTGACAAAACCAAATGATAAAAATTTCTGAGACGAATGTCGATATTGAGAGAACGAAGTATGTCAGTGCTGCCAATGTGAGACAACAGTAGATCAGAGGCGAATGATGCCTTAGCAACATCTCGACGAAGGCATAATGTCTCGAGGTCGATAAGGTTGCCGCGGTCTTGGTGTCGTGGTTGGTTGTACACCCAAACCTCCATTTACGTAAACTTTGTTTACGTTACCTCTTTTTACGTAATTCATTTTACGTACAAAATCCCACATAACGTAATCTTTTTTTACGCACAAAATCCCAAATAACGTAAACTTTTTTTACGAACCTACTTTTCATACAAGGAAAATCATTTCCGGCTCATTTACATTCCAAGGAAATTACTACAATATGGGTATTTTCGGAACGGATTTGATGTGTAGATCCATAGTACTAGCCATGCAATGATTCTGTATGCTAAGAATCGGCTGCGAAGTCTGTTGAAACAGAAAGGCCAAATTCCACGGAAGAAATGTAATGCCAAGAATTTGCTTTGCTTGATATTTTGTAACGAATATCGATAAACCGGAAGTTCATCTTTGAAATTGATGCGACGTAGAACATCCTTCTCCTGCAAATACTAATAATTTTTGTTCCATAGTTATCCATTATATTATACATATCCAATAATATACATACGTAGGAAAAACTTTTTTTACGTTGAAAATTCCAAATAACGTAAACTTTTTTACGTCATAACTAGATTTACGAACTCCCGATTATTACGTAAATGGAGCTTTGAGTGTATTAATCCACAGAAAATGGCGTAACACAAAGCGTACAAATTTGCATTGAAAAGATTATATACGTAGAACAATGTTCGGATAAAAAATGTGCCCAGACAACTGCTGCAAATTCCAACGTAGACCGAACAAGAGCGCAGTACAGTGTTCAAACAATGTACATTGGTGAAATGTTTAGTAACTCTGAACTCGGAAGCAATATGATTCCTAAAGATGGGCTACGAATCGAGAATAACACCTAAATCATTCACAGTTGTTTTTCTGGAGTTTGGGTGATACTATAATCAAAATTTATGATTGATCGCTTTCGAGCAAAGGTAATCACAGAGCACTTTGAGGCATTCAAAATCATCCTGTTATTGAAACACCAGACTGCAGAAACGTCCCATCCGAGAGGTTTCTAACTATGTAAAATAGTTTATAATCGCTAGAATACGGTAGCTTGAAGCATTTATTCACATCGTTCAAAAACAATAGAACAGAAGCGGCTGACAGATCTGTGTAAATAAAATTTACTTGCATATTATTCTGCTTTGATCAAGCGATGAAAGATCTGAAAACTGTTTGCTATTCACTATTTCACTATTCGGAGGCAAAAACTTTCAAAATATATTTGAATTGTAGGTGAAACAATATATTCATAGAACATAACGCCTGAATTTATATTACATTAAAGCGGAAGCCAAATCAGTTAAAGTGGTTCATGATCAGAGGTATATCATAACATGAAAAACCACTCTTTATTCCATAATTATAAGTTATTTTGTTCATTTATAGAATCGGCGCATGAGGAATCAAATGGAAATAGTGTACGCTACCGTCAACAAATGACTACGTCGTTCAAAGTCATTCTGCCACATGACAACTTTCTTGTACATTAAACTAAAGTGATCCAAGAAACAATTTCCACGTTTGGCTGAGAACTCTTAACACACCTGCCATAGTCACCTGATCTGGCGCTTTCTGACTATCATCTCTTTTTGTCGATGGAATACGCACTGGTGGAGCAAAACCTTCGGAGATATACGAAAATAGCTCGATGAATGGATGTCAATAAAAAATGAAGATTTTTTTTGGGATGGTATCCATCAATTGTTTAAGGTACGTACAGAATGTGTTAGAAACGAATTCCAACACCTTGAATAAACATTATTTCGCGATTGCTTTTTAAATACAAGCTTATTTTTGATGAAAAAATTCAGTATAAATCCTTTCTCAAGTAAGTATCTAACGAGTCATGCCCTTTGAACTATCTAACTGTTCTCGTATTTTTTGCTTCGCAACGATATATTTAGTACTACATCGGATTCTTTTTGGATGTTTGAAGCAGTGCTGCATCCAGTTACTATAAGCAAAGAAGCATCATTCCTGTGGCAAGCTTCCTCACTGAGTAGCTACTAATACGATACGATCATTAATTGAGTATGAGTTTCACTGAGAGATATTTTTTGTTAGTTCATTCGTACATTCACTTGGTGACGTATCAACATGACTAAAATCTCAGAGTGACAGTATATTTAAATCGTCAATCGAATGGAAAAATTTGTTGAAAAAATTTTTATCGGCCTAACTCAGTCCCGTATTTTCACGTACATGCAAGGAAATTAACAATGATAATTAAAACACAATTGAAAATCCAATCACTGAACATATTTCATGCAGCATTTTCAAAAACTCACCCTGTTGTATTCTTGAGTATTATACACAGAAGTAGCAAGAGTGTCAGTCAGTCCCAGTTGCCTGGTGATCTCAGCAAATACAGTGACACAAGCAAACGACCAAGTGCAGCGTCTGCTGGGTGCTCGAGACAAACAAAATCCTGCGCTTTTGCTACTTCTGTAAATCCAATTCATGCTAAATAGCATTTAATTGGATTTAATCGAGATAGTGCATGAGAGTCAATCATATATGGATATAAAAAAATCTTGTGGTTGATATTTAGCACGGAATATGTCTTCATTGAACTTTCATTGCCTTTTGAGGCCTGTAAAACTAACATCAAATTCACTACGAGCCAAATTAACCATTTCATACCTTTATCTAGCATTCAGTTCCCTTCATCCAGTCTTTATTTTATTGCAATTCTATAATTTTCGCATACTGGCAATATTATTTAAAAATTATACTGACAACACTTGTATGTCCGAAAAGTACGAACAACAAAATACAACCGAAACATAACTCAGCTTCTGTTGTGTTTTTTTTGCTGGTATTAAAAACGTACACGGCCCACGGTGTACGAAACCAAAAACCATACCGCAGCGTGGTGTACACGTTACACGGGTGAAACTTCGTGTTTCAAACCGGATTTGTCTCAACTCTCACTAAATGATCGACGCTCGACTGAGAGAGACGATCATTTTCATTCATGACCGAACAATTCAATACATTTTGGCACCCGGATGACAGTCGCGAGTGCAATTTTGGTTAGAAATCAAAAGTTTTGTTACCTTTGGTTGAACCACTCACCGAAGGTCGAAAGCATATTGTCGCAAAATAGGATTAGAGCCATGAAATTCTCCAGATCACTGCCTTTTTAATTTATTGGCCTTTCGTTTATCATTGAATGGGAAAAAAACATTTTGGAAAATAAAAAAAAAACTTGAATCCAATTCTCCTGAATTTGAAAATAAAATACAAATCCATAGATACTCAAAACAGCATCGGAAAAAAATTAAATCGACAGTTTGAATTTCCCATTTTGTGTTGAAGGATAAAAACTTAATCGAAAAAATCATTGCTTTTAGCTAAAGCATCTATGGGACTATGGATATTCTCGAAAAACAGTAAAAATAAGGGGTTCTAATGCGACTTTACTTGGAAACGGTGTCATAATATCGGAAGGACTCTACACTGATAGAAAATAACTGCTGTTAGGATGAGAATCATGTTCTGTTTAGAATCGTAGGAACAGTTTCGACAGAACGAATAGGAAGATGGCAAGAATTTCTCATTACATGACATTTCCGGCTCACAAATAGATCCGGCCAGGCAGCCCGAACGTTGCGGTAGAACTTGGAGGCAACAGCTAGTCAAAATCAGCATCGTGAAGAAGTCACGGCCTGTCTCTTCTATTGTTTGGTGCATTTTCGGATGCAATATTTCGAACTGTGTTTGGGTGGGAAATTGTTCCATTCCCAGCTCTAAGTCAGAGCCTTATGCGGAACTTCAACAGAATACTCGAAACGATATTCAAAGTTGTTGGCGTTCATTGATATTCACTTCACTTCGTAGTGGTATTATACTGCGGCTGCAGCGACGAGCGTGCTATAAAATTGGTTATTGATATGCGACTGTTGATTCTTGGTTTTGCGGTTGAAATACTAATTTCTGGGGAAGTGGTCGTTCGAGACACTCAGTTATAGGTCCTTCTCTACGAAGTACAACATAGATTTTATAGGATGAAAATAATTTTGTATATTTACTGAACAATGTTTAGTTTACAGTTATTGATATAAAAACTGAAAAACTAATGGCATGAATTTTGTTCTTTATCATAATAAAAATAAAATATTTCATAAATATCCCGCGATGATGTTCATTAAATCAGCCGGTACTATCTTTACTACTATGTGAATACCCGATTAGAGTTCACAACAGTTATCAACACACGGTTCAGGATTGAAGTAATGATTGTTTTTGCTGTTAGCACAAAATGTCTCGAGTACCATCGGATCTTAAGCGGTTTGGGCTCGGTGATCAAAACGATCGCTGGTCCATGTAGTCGTAATCTATAATTTCGATGATTTTCTCGGACTGCAAGCTGGTGATAATGGTTTCCATCGTCATTGAAATTCAGCTGCTACCGTTTCATTCCATACAGCGCACAGTGGTCCTAAACTGAAAAAAGACGGTCAAAAGTCTGCACTGATTTTCACTGATTTTTAAGAGCTGAAGTGTCTTCAAAGAAGTTTTACAAGATTATATAACGATTCTTTTGAAAGTGGCACCTTAATTTTGTTAAGGGGGTAGTACCAATTTCGAATAAAAATAATTTTTTTCAACAAAAAAATTTGTGTTTTTATTTTGTTCTGAAGAAAAAAACATTTGAAGTATTTAAACAATTAAAACTAACTTTGAAAAGACCTAAAAAAAGTTCCATCGAGATTTTTTTTCTATGGTGTTGGACATATCTTTTCCTATAAAGAAGATCTGCTGCATAAAGTTGCATATTTCGCTTCGGTGCAAGGTTTTATCTTAGGTAAAAATAATGTTAAATGTTGGATAACTTTGTTAAGAAAAAACAAACCTATTCACTACCTTCAACAAAAATATGGGATTTTTAATTTTCTACAATTATTCCAAACAAAGTATGCATAACAACATATCTCGAAACAAGATATGAATAAAAACTGATTTTAAGGGGGTTGCCATAAAAACACTTTGTATATCCGAAACGGTGTGACCTAGACTTTTGGTATGTAAAATATTTTCAACAGTTCTAGAACTTTGCAGAAAAAACTTTTTTCCTTCTCTTCAGAAAAAAAGTTATGGTTATATTTTTTTGTCAAATTCGGCCATGAACAATTAGTGATAAAATCAAATTACGCGTTATATTGTGGTAAATAATTTCTTAAAAGCAACTGTATGCACTAAAAGAATGGTTTGACAGCTACTGATTTGTGTCCACGTTTTTATTGATTCGTACCACTGTGCAGTGTGGTCCTACATTGCCTATGTATGGTAAGAGGAGCAGTGTGGCTGGATTGCCATTTGTATTCTGATTTGTTTAAAAACTGTTCGAATGAAAATTTCTGAGTAAACTGAAGATGATTCACTGGCACATGGTACCAGAGAGAGTTTTTTCGTTTTCCAGTTCTTACTTAAGAAACGAACGGTACTCTGTTGAACAACATAAAACACGAACGGCGAAATATGTTAGTCACTTCCTTGCATCCTGAGAAACACGTAGGAAATCGATGAAGGTATGTAAATTGCTGGCACTGGGATGGTAGTCATATTACTACCGTATACCTCGTTATCCCTCCCAACATCCTTCCTGAAGACGGCTGATGTATGTTCTGTGTCCTGGTTTGGTGGTTCAACCATCGTATGGTGCGTGTCTATTTCTGAATAGCTATATGTGACTGGTACGATGTGTTTTAGTTCGGCGGTGTGTTGAATCAATAAAGCATAGCAGTATTAGGCAGTGAGAACACGAGTTGGTTTCACATTTGATTAAGTATGAATTATTCCGACCAACAAATTGATTGATCTTCACCTAAAAAGAAAAGAAAATTTGTAGATGTTCTGATGAACAATCTATCTTAACTTGCGTAGTGCTGTAATATTGGCGTCATTGAAGGCGTACACCAGGTGTGTTTGTTAATAATGCGGAAGTTTTTGAATTGAAAAATATATTGATTGTAAATAATAAGCTATGCACGTATTCATTTATCCATAAACTCACGAATACTACATCGATAGAACTGTTCATTTTTTGCAGTGATTTAGTCGGGAAGCCATTTTTCCACATCTTCATAACTATTGTAATCTTTCTCAGCAAATGCTTGAGACATCGATGAAAACAAATGATAGTCGGAAGGAGTCAAGTCTGGGGAGTATGGCGGATGGGGCATAAGCTGTGAGTTCGGAAATGATGTTTTGATCGATGTATGTGCGATGGCGTTTTTGTGCTGCAAAATGACTGCTAGTGAAGTTTTCTGGTCGGTTTTTCTGGTAGATTATAGAGGTTTTAACCTTAAGGTCATTCGCCTCTTCGGTTCAGAAAAACTTTTTACCTTATCCGCATGAAAGGCATTGACTAATCCACCTTACTGAAGAATACTAGATTAAATTGCATGCTTTGCTGTCGGTAGTGATTTAAATATCAGTCCCAATTCCACCTTTTTTTCTAGCAAATGTACAGCATCATTTTCTTTCTGAAGCGATTATGTTTTTGGGTTGATATCGATGGTTGGTCAAAATCGACCCATGATTTTCTGCGCTTAGGATTGTCAAATAAATTCATTTCTAATATCTCGTCACGACATTCAACTTTTTCTTCGTTTTTACGTTTGGATACTGTCTTCGTTCCCCCAATCCTTGCAATTCGGCAATTCTTATTTTTTTCGGGGTTCATCTATGCGTTCATTGTCTTTTACACTTCAATTCTCATTTTTTAAAACTTTTAAACCCTTCTTCACAAATCGCGACCGATAGAGCGTGTTCCCCGTGAAATCTTCTTCTTCTTCTTCTTTTGCAGGGTTGGATAGGTGACAGTGACCATACATCCATTGACCCGTGAACTCAACGAAGAAAATGTTATAATGAGACTTTTCGAATGACAAGAGAAAGGTATTAACACACCTGCTTGGATGGTTTAACACTCCAACCACCAAGCCTCAAAAACAGTGCGAACGGTATTTCCAAATTGCTATATCTTCGCTGATACTAAACCGATCTGGCTAACTTTGGTATCAATGGATTTTAAAAAAGTCGAAAATTTATGTAGACTAATAGTGATTTGAATTGAAGCAATGTTCGATTTTGTAGAACTGAAAATATCGGAGCAAATACTCTATGATGACCTATGCAAGGAAATCATTATTGAGAAGTTAAAAAATTATCGCGAAAACCTACGTTTTGTTAAATCATTCATGGCACTAGTGATAAGTTATCTGATTTTTTTTTTGTGTTGACTTAAAAAATCAAATACCTTTAGAAAATCACATGGAATTCAGACAATTTTTGCGTTTTATGATAATTTTAATATATTCACAAACTACATAGAACTGAGATAGTTTATCTCAATTTTATTCAATTTGAAATTTACCATGGTGAGATCATTTCTCATTTCGTTAAACTGTAGTGCTCAAAAGTAAGTGACTCGAAATAGTTCATATGAAAAATTTGAGCTAAATCGGACCTGAGGTACTGGCGCATGGCTACATGAAATTGCCGAAATGCAACAAAAAATATTGCCAAATGTCTTAGAAAGCATGAAACGTCGACATCTGGTGTTATCTCGAAAAATATTGGGAATGTACACTTGGCATATTTCATTTTAAACTACCGTCCCATGGCGATGGAAAAATCATTGATCTCAGAGAGTCGATATTTTTCTTTTTCTTTCGAGATAACACAAGATCTCGACGTTTCATGTCTAAGACATCGTTATTTCACATGATTTCGGAAATTTTCCAAGATCGAGTCAATGACCACCGTGCGGTACCATTTAATCATGTTCGATTTAGCTTAACCCTTGTATAAGAGCTTTTAACAGACGCTTAATCATTTGTACACCACCGCTTTACAAAATCAGTAATGGCCCTAGTAAATGCTAAATGTGATGGTATATTACAAATAGTATAAAATTTAGATAAATTATCTTAGTTCCATAGAGTTTAGTGAATATATTATAACTGTTTGAAATACGAATTTTATCAAATTTGATACAAACTTATCGCTCTAAATTGCAAAAATAGCAAGAAATACCAAAAATAGCAAAAATAGTTTTAAAACGCGTGTATTATCGTGCATTATTGATCGCACTTTCGGAAAAGTTGGAAAATCGATGAAATACGTGTATCAAACTGAAAGGGCGAAAAATAAAATTAAAATTGTATTTATTTCTTTTTCATGCTGGTAACCACGCACTCCACTTTGGATAGTAAATAAAAATACCAGCAATAGCAACCAAATCGTAGAGACAACATATTAATAATCCACCAAATTTTCGTATTAATTTAACTTTAAAAAATTACAAAATTATACACAAGTGACAGCAATTAACAACATAAATGAAATCGATCTTATCAACAGCGGCAGATTCAGGCAGACTGTCTGATGAGCCGCTTCTTTCAATTGGATTCATTGCCAAAGTTTATGTACGAAGGGGAAGGGAAGATTTTATCTAAGGTCTAGGTAGTCCCGTAGTTATTTTTAATTTTTTTCAAGAAATTTAATTTAGCTTAATTAGCCATCTGCGCGTTTCCTCTGATTGATCAGAAAACTAGTTGAAAAGCATAATACTTGTGAGTAGTAATACTTCATGCTGAACGTGCAGCCTGAACTGACGATCACGAATAAAAAATGTAAATTAATTATCAAATTATCGATTCGGGAAAAAGTCAAATTCCACGATATTTTTATTTTTTTCGATGGTGCATTTCCATATATAAGTAATATGAATCCTACAAAGCTCAAATTTTATGTATCTTATAAAGTTCAAATTCAATCGATTTAGTTCGAATCCCCAATCATACCTCAAAGTGCTCAGGAATATTAATTCTTTAGAATAAACTACTGATTTGCAATATCTTATCTATATTGGTGTATTTTTAATGAAATACTATGTTTTTAAATATTGTATGACGACAGGGAAAATGAACGATTTGAGCTCATCGTTATTCAAAATTTCAGAACAAATTTAACTCCAAAGTTAATAGCGAGCTGTGTTCTATTTTGTCTGTTAAAAATCTGCTTAAAAAGCTGGCGTACTAGATTTCTCTAACGAAAACGATGGTTTTTGCGATGATTGGCCATTCAATGCAAAACTGAAACTGTGGAAGCACGCGAATCTATAAATATGAGCGAAATTATTTCTAAAGCTTCAGTCTCACATGAAACATGTCAGAGGAAGGTTGCTACTAGACAGCAAGCTACACACAAAGCGCTATAAAATGATTTGAAGCTCTAACCATAAATCATATAAATTTTCTACTGTACGGAGGTACTGACAGCGCTTTTGAAGGGAAACAGTTGTACTTTTTGCCATTAAGTACTGTGGTTGTGTTAAATGCACAGGCAATTTAATACATGCATTTCAGCATTTACGCATCCATTCTACACCAGACGGCGCATTTGGTATCTCGGGCTGCTAAATTACATTACTATTACACTGGGAAATCTAGACGTATTTTATTTATGCTCTAACTGGTTTACTTTGATCAATTGCAATAAACTCGCATGCGCGTGACTTAAGGGTCAGTCGGGTTTGAATGAAATTCTATATTATGTCGTTTTCGCCTTAGAAACCTGCAACTGTCCCAGGGTAAACCTAACGATTGTTTTTTAAATTTAATAAGATGAATTCGGTTTATAATAAGAAAAAGTTTATCGGTTCAACTGAAGAGAAACGCTATAAAAATAACTGCATGCATGTAAAACTTGAACACAGGTTTGATGAAGAAAAACTTAAATATTGAAATCTGTTACACTAGTAAACTCATAGATATAATTTCTTATATTTGAACTATTAAAATAATTTCGTCAAGACAAATACAAATCAAGCAGTTCGTGCTCATATCTCATTCGATACAGTCAAAAATAGTTTACGGTCGAGACGACAAAAACAAAGACCATACAGTGTAATGAAGATTCGGCAAAAAACAAAGATTTTAAATCTTGAATAAAATAAACTTTCTTTGGGTATCAGTATCTTTCAAGACAATGAGAGATTTAATTTGAATCATGACTTGTGAAAATCGGTATAACCGTTGCTGAGAAGTCCAAATGAGTTCTGTTTTTTGAAGCTTTTCTTCACTAATATCGGTGCTTCCGGAAGCGGAAACCGGGGACTAGTAGTCCGAAAGTAGTTTTTTCACTAACTAACAAGATCCGCCAACTAGATGAATTTAGCAGCAAGTTTTATGAAAATGTGCACCTCGTTTCGCCGTCGCTTGTGAAAAAATACTCATGAAATTGAAAATTTTCACTAATCGTGCTGCAATACCGCAACCGGAAGTCGGATCTGGATCAACTTTTCGGAGACTTTTTAAAGAATTTTAAGACCTTTTATTTGCTCCTTAGTTTGAGAAAATTGTTTAAGAAATTTCCGAGAATATTGAGTGCGCATTTTTCATAAATTTACACATACACACACATACTTGTAATTCCGCAACCGGAACTCGGATTCAAATGAAACTCAGGCAAAAGGCAAAAAGCCTGAAACTTGACCTACATGACTAAATTCACAGTGTCGAGTATGACAATGTTGAATACAAAATCCCTGTGTTCGTTGTTGACGATGCCAAAGAAGTACGTGTACATGATCTTCCCCCGCAGGGTCAGTGATCATTTCGCTATAGAAAAATGTTGCAGTACGGAGAAATTCTTTCCATTAAAAGGGAAGTATGGCGGATTTTTTTTTCACCGGTATCCGAAATAGCGTGCGAGTGTTACGTATGCGACTATCAAGTATAAGGCAATCCCATCTATGTGATTTGTGGCCAAGGCGGAAGGCATCCTTGTACATCACTGGTTACCTATGAGAATCAGATGATTACACATCAGTTTTGTGACCAACGTGCACATTACGGTAAACTCTGCACTGAAACTGCGAAAAAGACATCTTGCACCAAAGACAAGGACATCCGCTCAGGTAACTAGTGAACCCAGTACTTCGGATTCAAAAACGCTTTCAGCATCAAACCAGCATGCAACTGCAATCAATGTACAACAATTGGAACATCTACAGCAACTAGCGAGGAAAACAGAAACCTTCCAAGAAAAAGGCTGACAGCGATATCCAATAGTAAAAAAATATTAATATCTAACAAAAATATGGATCGATCGGCCACGTAAAGTTTGTACGTGAGTGAGCCAGAACAAAAACTTCATTAAAAAAAAAACAAATCAAGGTGAACAGCATATATATTCTGGGTACGCGTGTTTGATGTTGGTTCCTAATAAGGATCGACTCGTGCAATTGCGCATTCAAAACTATGATGATGAATAGAACTGTTAGATTGAAAATAACAGTTATTAGAAATTTTGGTTTCCTTGTTCAACATCAACAGCTCGAACAATCTCATGGGGCTGATCAATATAGTTTTTTCATATTTTTGTTATGATGTGAATCCATTATAAGCTAAGTTAGAAATGATTGGAATTGCGAAAATAAGCATATGCCTGTTTTCTGAACAGTTCTTAGCGGTAATGTCTAAATCCGGCTCCTCTGTTAGAAAGTAAGAGTTAAGTTGCTAGAAGATTTCTGCTTGCTTAAATGACCCTCCGTCACGTCTCACCTTTCCGTTCTACATATTCGCATCCTTGCTTTCCCTTGAATACTATCATTCTATAATTTTCATTTCCTGTTTCTACAAAAATGGTCTCTGGTTAGGTGAATATTGCAATAAGAAAAAATAAATATTAACTACTACACTCAATCAAAGGAAAAGAAAGAGAAGAAGATATTACTAAAATATAGTGTTTCAGGGTTTAATAAGGAATTGTTGAGTTGATAGTGTTCCCTACAGCCTTCTCCAAATCATCAAGTTTTTTCGATCCCTAGATTGATTTTAAAAACGCACTTTCAGATGTCAGTTAGTTAGATGATGCTAAGTGGATTTAGTTTGGCGTTGCTCGTGTTCATGTCAGAACGGGCACGTTGTTAACAGTAATATTTTGAAATTTTAATTCTCATCACATTTTATTCCCCGTTCTGCGGGCCTCATGGGCCTAGGTGTAAACCCATTATGCTCATCAGTTACTCGCATTCTCAACAAACCATATATCCATGTTTTTTTTTAACATTAGATGGTTCGAACATCCACCGCTGTTTGTCAGATTGTCGCTGCCAACTTATTTACTGGCGAAAACGAGAGAAACATTCATCGCTCTTCTCGGCAATCGCGTGGGAAAACTGTTTCCACATTTCACTCTCCTTTCATATCGTGTTTTCGTACTCCATTCAACATTGTAGCTATACGCTTTTAGGTATCCTGGAGCAGAGCACGAATGGAAAGGAATGGGCAGTCCATCGGAAATCTGGAGAGTCTTACACCAGAGCTCTATGTGAGGGTACTTGACGGTTTGAAGGTCGGTGGGTCGGAGTGTGAAGAACGATGTGTGTTTCAGCCGGGTGGTGGCAAACTGGAGCAATTGTGTTAGAGCCGTTTGTATCTAGATCACAGGTTGCCGAACCGGCAGAATCGTTGGTGAGGATTAAGACTACGTTGAGGTTATTTGAAATATTTGATGTTTTTTCAAATGGGTTCAAGGCATGAAAATAGGTGCAATCTTGTCGTTGGGCTACAGCAAAAAAAAATGTCATTATGTTTATCGGTGCGACAGGGTGAATGTGTCTAAGAAGTCAAAAGGCCTTGAAGGGTGACGGACTGTGGGATTCGTTTGCGAAGTTTTTGACTAGAAAGGAGTGCTATGCATGTACGTTGGAATAAGCTAGTGAATGGTGCGTGTACTGATACTCGCAGCCGGGTGTAAACATCGGAGTAAAATTTTATTACATATACTTCTTTATCTGCAAAGTTTTGGGCGCAGCTCAGCAGCAGCAAGTTTTTTTTCTTGTTATGCAGGGCATACTTAATATGGAAAGGAAATCGTGCAGTGCCACATTCGAAAGAAGATTGCAAACATTTGATAGCGGATATAATGTTCTAAGATGGAGGGAAACGAGAAAAAAAGAAGCCTCCGGTTTTGGTGATATCGCTTGTATGTGACTGGAAGAAGTTAAATTGAATTTTGTAAATAAGAGATTGTCTCTTGAAATTTACATCTTTAACGCAATCGAAGTATATACCATGACGTTCGATATGTATGCTCAATAGTCAAACTATGAATTTTGGCAAACTATATATATATGCTTAAACTTTTGAACAATAGCGCTTTACGTAATTAGAGGTGATCCCAAAATAGTAGCACCCTTATATACATTAGAGCGGTGAAAAACAACGAGTTTGGTCGGTTACGTCACTTATACAATTATATCTCCGGAACCAAAAGTTACAGCCATTTGATCTTCAAACTTGATCAATGCCCTAACGAAAGCTTCCGAACGGGTATAAGCTTGTTAAAATCGGCTCAGCCACCTGCGAGAAAATTGAGCGGTAAAAAACAACGCGTTTTGTCGGTGACGTCACTTATACAATCATATCTCCGGAATCAAAAGTCACAGCTATTTGATCTTTAAACTTGATCAAAGGCCCGACAGTAGCTTTCAAACGTACCTTAGCTTGTTAAAATCGGTTCAACCATCTCTGAGAAAATTGAGCGCGTAAAAATATCTTCGAAAACTGCACACACACACACACTCACACAGACATTTTCCGATCTCGTCGATTTGAGTCGAATGGTACACACTTAGAAAATTTCGCAGAATTCGGTAATTTTTTACTGAATTTTCAACAGCTGAACATTCGGTAATCAGTTCGGTAATTAAATTGATTATAGATCGTTCAGTAATTGCTGAACTGTCAAACAACTACCGTAAACTGTAAACCAAATGGATCTAACTGATTGTTCGGTAGTTTTTATTCGTTTGTTTTCTTCTGGGTAAAATTCTGTATTTTCGGATTTCAAAAAACAACATAAATTCACAAAAACGAATTCAGAAAATTCCAACCTGTTTGGTTTGGTTTTATTCCACGAAAACAAGGGTCAAATGTTCCGGCTGACCGGAATTATGAGCGCCTTCCAAAACACTACACAATCCGTCGAGTCCACCAGAAATTACCCTCGAACGATTTGTGTAGACAGCAAATGGACAAGTAATACAAAATTATTTTCTGCCTATGAATAAACGAAAAGCTTTTAGTGATTCCAATGGTTTAAATACTTTAGCACCTGTACCTCAATCCTTTCGATGAACTCTTCAATATTTTTTTCGTTTGGTTAATAAAAAGACACTTACTAAAAATTTTAATAACTGTTTGACAGTTAGTTTCACGACAATCAGTTTTCACAGCAGTTCCGTTATTGGAAGATAGTTTTACCATACGGACAGTAGGATTTTTACCGTGCTCGGCGACTATTTAGATTTATCGTGTGAATTGTATAGCTATTTACAAAATTCGGTAATGAAAATTTACGTAAAACTGATCGTCCGGTAAAAATTTGCATAATTATTGTAAAATAAAACTCCGAAATATCAGTCATTTCCATAGATTATCGAAATTTTTCGTCAAAAATATTACCGATCAAAGAAATTAAATCTTAGTGTGTATATAACACTATGGGTCTCCGAGGCTTCGTTCAAAAGTCGGTTTTTCTAACAATTCTAATACCTTTCAAAAAGGTTACATAAGTATAATTTTTGAAAATGTTCATTCGTAAGATAGCTATCTACAGCAATTTTTTCGTGGTCAAATCTATTGATCATGCCTCTAATCGATATTTCCGTAGATGGAGTTCAGTATTTTTTTTGTTTTGCTCACTAAACCAAAGGTATAGGGCGGAAATCTTATTTTACCCATAGTGCCAAATTTCCTAGGTATGTCTTTGTAAAGGAATTCTTCAAAAAGCTTTTCTTTGAAAATAGAATAAGAACAAAACAGTTTGTTCATGTCTACACCAGCGTTATCTTTTTAATTTTATTTTTTTTTTCATTTTTGACACAAGTTAATAGGAATTCTTCGTTTGCTCTAAGTAACGGTTTGAAATTTTAAACACATCTCACCCGTTTGTTCCGGAACTGGAAGTCAGATCGGAATAGAAGTCAGAAGCAGTATATTTTTACTAGACGTAGACCCTTTTATTGGGGTATAAGTTTTATGAAAATCGAAACAGCAGTCTATGAGAAAATAAAGACAGTTCCGTTTTTAAGCCTTCAACTACTATATCCAATACATCCGGAACAGGGAGCTGAGAATCGGTATAGCCAACTACTAGCATAACATATAAATTGAATCAATTTTGAGCCAAATTAAGAAGATTATTTACTTTTTTTGTTTTATCGCTCTATATGACAGGTTGCAATTTCATGCATACTGCGTAGTAAACATATCTGAAAATGAAATGTAACAGAATTTCAATGCTGACTTAAAAAGAGAAGACGGAGCTCAGCGTTAAGTATGATTTTCCATTAAATATATCATAAATTTCCAAAAATTAATTGACATATTTATAATAAGTTTATTTTCCATCATCTTTCTCTGAAGCGTTATATTTAAAATAGATAAAACTCAACTTTCTGTCTATCAACTGTATTTTCCTTCATAATTGGTTAAGATTTACATGTTTAACGCGTAATTTTCACTTACCGCTTTTACACGGGTAACTAGTACGACTATATATATATATATATATATATATATATATATATATATATATATATATATATATATATATATATATATATATATATATATATATATATATATATATATATATATATATATATATATGTGTGTGTGTGTGTGTGTGTTTGTATACCATTCACCTCCCAATCAGATATGAGGTTCTGTGGTTCAATGGACACGGACGTACTGTAATCAAATGATTCTTGGTTCAAATCCTAGTCGTTACCAATGATTTTTGTTTTTTATTTCGTTTAATTTCTAGCCATGTAATTTTCAAATCGCACGTAAATTTCTGTTATTTCTGATGGAAGCCTTTGGTTACGATTGGTATTTTACAGGTTTCTTTTAAACTGTGTACCCTGTATTTCAGAGACCGGAAACAGGATCTGGATAAAATTCTCATTATCTCATGGAAACATTATACTTTTTATTTGAATCTGAGTATGCGATGATCGGTCTAGCCGTTTCTGAGAAATTGCAGTGATTTTTGATTTGCAGCACACTAGCACTTTTACGATATTTCCGGAACCAGGAACGATGATATACTCAATATTAAAGGATTTTTTCATAAACTTATCATATGTGCCAAATTAATGCGGCTATTTGAATATATTTGGCTCGATTTTTCCGTATCATATATAAAAACACGCTCTTGAATATGAAATTTTTATACTTATCATGCTGTAAATCCGGAAATCGCATCCAAATGAATTTCGTAGGGGTAATATGGGATTGTTAGAACATTCATTTGAACCTTAGCTTGTAAAAATTGAATCAGCGGTCTGTGAGAAAAACAAGAGAATGCAGAAATTGTATGTTATAATCTTGTAATGTCAATGTTTCAGCTATATCAATTCACAGTAACGATTTACATATACGCATACGTGTTTATAAAGGTTTCGTAACGGAAACTATGCTAAAAGCATAGATGTGATTAAAGATATGTCAGAATTAAGTAACGGTAGTAATGATAGTTAGTTCAATATATTAGTTATAAATAAACACTGATGTCACTTTGTTTTAACCAGTGTAACATAAAAAACATGTTAGTGCTCTTGTTGCAACATAGTTTGAACATAGTCGTATCAGAATTAGTTGCGGATTGCTACTTGGACCGGAAGTTCGATCCGGGTAAAGTTCTTGGCTATGGGAGTAAGAGACCTTTCATTTGAATTTAAGTTTGGTTTAATCGGTCCAGCCATCTCCGAGAAAACGGAGTGCACAAACATACATGTTGAGTACTGGACGAACTGATCAGCATTAGATCTTCGATCTAAAACTTGTAGTATCAATTAAAATTAATGTCGCGAAGAAGCCTTAGAATTCTCTAAATATGACTAAAAACTAATAGAATTTGTAGATCAAGCTAGCTAATGACCATATTATACCGGTTCGATTATACCGGTTCCGAAAGTATCTGCTCTTCGATTCTCAGAGATGACCTAACCAATCTGAGAACTGTTCCGTTTTGTAGGTTTTACTAGTTGATGAACAAATGAATTATTTTGCTTTCTTTCAAGAATCAAAGACAATTTTTTTTCAATACTACCGCTGCCTTACAAATATGTCAAGTTTGCAAAATCAATATAATAAAAAATTCGGATAGAACTACTAGTCCGCCAATATTGTGCACGAGGCGTTTGACATACTGTATCATAAGAAGTTACATTTATGTTATTCACGTTGAAATTTGATACTGCTACCATTATTTTCAAATCGCTCGTAGTGACACAAAAGGAAACAGGTAGCGGACGAAGTATCAGTGAGGACAATTTTATTCACTTTCACGAGCTAGATGCCGTCCCAATAATTGTATCACTCGATGCCACACTTTCGGTACATGGAGCACATTGCTTTGAATATATTTGAATTCGGGTTCCGCTATGTTTGTTATTCGTTTCAATATTTACACAAATACTAATGCATTTCCGACTGACTGACATTGTTCCAGGCTGCAAAGCTGTATGTACGAGAAAGTGCCTTCGCCATTGATGCGCGAATGAATTGTTTATACAAGTTCTAGCTCCCTCGTAGAAAATACCCGGTATGCTGCTAGCGCGTGCAATCGCTTCGGAGTGGAAGGACAGCAATATGTAAAACAAATGATGCATCATGTAGGAACCATTATGCACATTCATCGTATTCCGTCGCAGCAGTTATTTCTAGAAAACGAGATCCGCTTTATCAAACTGCGTCCGTTTGTCGTCCGGTCCATTTCAGACGATTACACACTTCGAAAATAGATGTAAAATTTAGGTTAATAAGAACAACAACACATTGCATATTATTACAATACTACATATTGCATATTTACCTGTTATGTGAAAGAGCATATCAAAGTTAAATTATTGCTTAATTGTAAAATGTTGATTTTTCCACCACGTTTTGGTTCTGCTTAGCAAAACTGTGCTGACGTAGTAGCGTTGTGAGATATTTTCTCGAAGGCTGATGAAGATGGTCATTAGGGTGGGACAAAATATTGATTTCAGTTCCACCAAACTTTTTGTGTTTTTTTTTGGGTCCCATAAGAAAAAATTTAGCTCGATAGGAGAAACTATATTTTCGCGCCCGAGGCTAAAACAAAAACAATCCGAGATTTGTAGAAAAAGTTATTAAAGGAAACCCGACACAAGTTCCGAACAACGGCTCATTCCTTAATATATCTAGCACCACCGTTGCTAGTGGTGGTAATATGATTTTGCTTTCTTTTATTATGGTATATCAGTTGATCGGAATTGTTGGGTGTCTTCCCAAAAGTTACTTAGCATTGTATGAACATTATTTAAAGTAACAAGCCAAGTTCCGAAACTCACTGTAAAGACACAAAAAATTAAACTCTTTACTTGTAAGGTATAGGTTTTTTTAATTTGTTACAATATTTTAGAAAAACTCATATCCAATAACTTTTCCGAAGATGTAAACTCTCTATCTCTTTTAGTTTGAAAGATATATACAATACAATATTATGCGAACAAGAACATAATTTACATGACTTTTTGTGTCTTAACAGTTAATCTTCATTCTAAACTGAGTAACTATCGTGAAGACCTCAAACAACTCAGATCAACCGCATAATAAAAGAAAGCAAAATAATATTACGACCACTAGTAACAGTGGTGCTAGATATATAAAGGAATGAGACGCTGTTCGGACCTTGTGTCGTTTTGCTTAAATTACTTTTTCTCCAAATGTCGGATTGTTTTGCAGTCTTCGAAGGTCTACCTTCTCGATAAATTTCTTACAAAAATAACAAATGCACTGATCTTTAGAGTTTGTAGGTTGATCTCCAGACGATTTTTTGTAAAAAGTTAATTTATCCAAACAAAATCCCATACTTTAAACCTCGGGCGCGAAAATATAGTTTCCCCGATCAAGCTAAAATTTGCATGGTGCTTAACATATGAAGCCAAAAATGAACACGAAAGGTTTGGTGGAGTTGAAATCAATATTTTGTCCTCTCTAATGGCCATGGGAAACCGCATTACATTCCAAGATGGAACTCGTATAAGCACATGATAGCTCGATGGTGTTGAATTCTTCATTTTCGTAACAGCTGACAGAGAAAATAGATAAACCAAAAGAGGAATCAGATCAGGGCTGTATCAGAATGTGGAGTTGTTCAGTCGAATCAAAATAAACAAGTTTCAGAAAATCTTCCTTGTTTCGTGATAGCTATCAAATATATTTCTTCTGATAAATTGTATATTTGAAATACTGCGACCTATCATTTGAGGCTGCCGGCTCTGTGTGTTGTACTGATTACAGTCGTCTGATATATTAATGCAGTTGCAATTCTCGAATCGCTCACGAATATCTCTCATCAACCGCATATTCCGCTATGGGGCTATGCCGGCAGGTTCCGGAGTGCCAAACAAACAATTCTCTGCAGGAAGACTGACGTTGGAAATCCATGCAATGTTTCCATTCCATCGGATTTTACTCGTTTCTATTTGGGTTTCCACCACACCGATTGGATTGTGTTCGCAGCGTCATGCTGCTACCAAGTCGCAAGACTACAAGCCTCGACTAGAGCTGATTCTGTCTTATCGAAGCGAAACCAGGACACGGCCTTCCACATCCGGGGCGATATTCAATCATGAGGCAGAAGAAGCCCGCTCACTTCGTACCGTCACTAGCAATGAAGAATGAGAAAGAACCATTCATCAAAGGGGATAATGCTAGGTGCAACTAAAATACAATTCTAAAGTACACCTGATTTTCGAACCACCGTCTCCGACCGCACAACGGTTCCGTCACTACCTTCAAAGAATGGGATAAATTTACGGCATACATTGCAGCAGAACTTTGCTGGCCTTCAATGGTTCGAGCTCCCTTGCTAGAAGCTCGATTTATTTTTTTTTGTGGATTTGTTGATTTTGTAAATATGAAATATAAAATATATTTTATCTCTATCATGGTAGAACGAATGGAAAAGAGGATCAGTTGAACATGTGGAGAAAATATGTACACTATCAAAATTTGTTTTCGACTAGCAAACGTCAGTTGAAATCGAATCGGCTTTAGTAACATTGCTGGAATGGTTGCTATCTGGCATCATGCAGAATAAATTGATACAATTTTACCGTTTATCTGTGTGACTGAGCATTGAATTGGTGAAGATTTTTGTATTTATTAGATACATTGAAACCGAACGACGCGCCAAGAAATCAATTCCGGATATGAAGTAGCATATTTATGGTTGGATGTGGGTATATTGGTATACTGGTATATTTTTTGAAAGCTTCATATGTTGGTATAACCAGTGTTGTCATTCCCATTCTCAATAAATCAAAAATCAGCTATCATCACCGATAATAATAGTCAGTGATTATCGTTTACAAAATCAGCATCGATCATGATTTTCTGAGTTTGATATCGGAGCAGCATTATCACTTCTGATCAGTGTTGCACAACTATCACCTAGTCAAGTATCACCGTTGAGTATAATCTCATTCCTATTAATATCACTACAGTTATATTCTTTAAATTCACATATTATTATGAATAATTATACTCACGATTATCAGCCATTCAACGATTTTCACTAGCAGATGATGTTATTCAGATATCGGTAGTGCAATAAGCAATAGCAATATGTAAGGTAAATACAGCGAAAAAAACTGTTTTAATCCACCTAGTGGTGTAATGATGCCTTTCTCATTATTACTCATAACATCAAAATATTACTGTGGAATTCGCAAAACCAACTGTTCATTGAATAGAAATAGGAAAGTTTGTTCGGACTTAATCTAACTAACTCTACAAACCCTGTAGTTCCGGAACCGGAAGTAGTATTCACAACAAATTTAGGAATTCCGTATGAAACTGTAAGACTTTTACATTGAACCGATATATTTTTGAAAATCGAATTGGCCATCTTGAAGGAAAATGAGTGCGACCCTTTTTCAGTTTTTAATCATCGTTTCCAATTCTTCCGAAGCCGGAATCAGATGACCGGTATCGCCGAAGTAGGTATGTTTGCCAGCAACAAATATGACCTACAGATTGGAACAGTTTTGAACCTAGTTAAACCTAGACTTACTATCTAACAAACGAAGCAAACCCGCGTTTCTGTTACTTTTGCATATGTAAGTCAAGCTAAATAGCATGAATCAGCAGCATAAAACTGTAGTAGGATTATTACTTTTATTTTTATAGACATCATTACATCACCGGCACGGTATTACTGCACTACCGGATGTGAAAATTTCAATTTTTTTTTTCAAATTTATTTGAGTTCATTGACATTCGTTTATTCTTTCGGTTGTGCTGATCATAAAATAGTTATAATTTTTATCAACCGCAACACCGTCTTTTACCAATATTACACACTAGTAGCAGACATCCGTAACAGTTTCGATTTCTTTATAGCGTGTACGAAATAGAACAAAGCACGAATCATTTGTTTTGTGTTTTCTTCTGCTTTCGACGTGGTACATATTGTCATTCTAAACGGCGATCTGAAAACTTTGACACTCATCGCCCTGTAACTGCGGAACCGGAAGTCGGATCCCGATGAAATTTCACAGTAACTTTAAAGATAATATGAGCTTTAATTCAAATCAAGATATGTGAAAATCGGTACTAATGAAATTGGTAATTTTCCACTTATCACGCTTTAGTTCCGGGACCGGAAGTCGGATCTGGATAAAATGTTCTAGAAGTTTTTAGGAAACTATAAGACCTTTCATTTGAATCTATGTTTGTGAAAATCGGTTAAGCTGTTTCAGAGAAAATTGAATGCACACTTTCTCGCTAATTTTCACATATTACCATGTAACTCCGGAACCGGAAGTTAGATCCAAATGAAATTCAATAGCATGGTTATGGGACTATAAGACCTTTTATTTGATTCTTAGTTTGTGAAAATCGGTTCAGCCATTTCTGAAACAATGAGTGCATATTTTTTCAATTTGCATATCATACTATATTTCCGGAACCGGAAGTCAGATCGGCATGAAATTCAACAGCAGGCTATGGGATCATAAGACCTTTCATTTGTGTTGTGCAGTGCTACTTCAACAGTCTTTTGTAGTTTTTATCTTTTTTATAAATATAAAATTCAGATATTGAATACGCCTAAACTTTGGAAAAATTCTATTCGAGGTCCGGAGGGCCGGGTGTCTTATACCAATCGATTCAGCCCGACGAACAAGCAAATGTCTGTATGTTGCCTATTCGCGGTGATATAGATATTTTTGTTTTTTCGCCATATCCAAATAGTTGGGGTTTTGAACAAAGCACCATGAAATGATGGTTGGAATAAAAATTAGACTCAATTTTCAATACAATCATTTCTGAGTGCTAAAAGATTGAATACAACACTCCTCAGCATAGCATTTTGGCTCGATTTGTTTATAGCAAAGCGAAGTCTTGGTATTACATTCCGGTAGTAGAATTTGACCTTCTGTTTCAACAGACTACGCAGCCGAGTCAGAAGTGTGCTACGATTCTACTGATTCTACTGATACTACGAATCCTTCCAGGTCGGCGCTCGAACATACGCCAACTGGTTTGTAAGACCAGCGCTTTATGCATTGAACCTCCAACCCAGGACTTTGTTTATAGCACGGTTCCTTTTAGAAAACTGTTCGACTGGGACGTGTCAAACCTTATATTGGAAATTCTGCATTATCATTTTACAGATTTTACAGATTTTACAGATTTTACAGATTTTACAGATTTTACAGATTTTACAGATTTTACAGATTTTACAGATTTTACAGATTTTACAGATTTTACAGATTTTACAGATTTTACAGATTTTACAGATTTTACAGATTTTACAGATTTTACAGATTTTACAGATTTTACAGATTTTACAGATTTTACAGATTTTACAGATTTTACAGATTTTACAGATTTTACAGATTTTACAGATTTTACAGATTTTACAGATTTTACAGATTTTACAGATTTTACAGATTTTACAGATTTTACAGATTTTACAGATTTTACAGATTTTACAGATTTTACAGATTTTACAGATTTTACAGATTTTACAGATTTTACAGATTTTACAAATTTTACAGATTTTACAGATTTTACAGATTTTACAGATTTTACAGATTTTACAGATTTTACAGATTTTACAGATTTTACAGATTTTACAGATTTTACAGATTTTACAGATTGTACAGATTTTACAGATTTTACAGATTTTACAAATTTTACAGATTTTACAGATTTTACAGATTTTACAGATTTTACAGATTTTACAGATTTTACAGATTTTACAGATTTTACAGATTTTACAGATTTTACAGATTTTACAGATTTTACAGATTTTACAGATTTTACAGATTTTACAGATTTTACAGATTTTACAGATTTTACAGATTTTACAGATTTTACAGATTTTACAGATTTTACAGATTTTACAGATTTTACAGATTTTACAGATTTTACAGATTTTACAGATTTTACAGATTTTACAGATTTTACAGATTTTACAGATTTTACAGATTTTACAGATTTTACAGATTTTACAGATTTTACAGATTTTACAGATTTTACAGATTTTACAGATTTTACAGATTTTACAGATTTTACAGATTTTACAGATTTTACAGATTTTACAGATTTTACAGATTTTACAGATTTTACAGATTTTACAGATTTTACAGATTTTACAGATTTTACAGATTTTACAGATTTTACAGATTTTACAGATTTTACAGATTTTACAGATTTTACAGATTTTACAGATTTTACAGATTTTACAGATTTTACAGATTTTACAGATTTTACAGATTTTACAGATTTTACAGATTTTACAGATTTTACAGATTTTACAGATTTTACAGAGTTTACAGATTTTATAGATTTTTTAGATTTTACAGATTTCACAGACACAATTTATACTTTTTGCAGTATTTTGCACCTTTGTTTTGTCCAACTGAAGTAGATACAGTTTTGCTTCATCGTTGTGATATTGTGCGGTTACTACAGCTTTTAAAAGGTCGGAATACAAAAAAAATCAAACCGGCTGCGAATGGAGTTCGCAATACTACCAAGGAGATCTTAAGTGCCGACAATGATGAAGGGCTGATGTTGAAGTGGTTTATAAGAATTATTCTTCCTGCGTGAGCATCATAAAATAGCTATGGGATGGAATTCCCGGTCTCTGTATATGAGGGTTGTTTTGACACGTAACTGTTGACTAGAGTTGCGATCTAGATATTCGAATTAAAGTGTCAACAAGGATGGGATTGAATAGTGTGGCAAATAATATCATGAAGTTCTATTTGCTGATTGATAAGATGTACTCACATTAGAAGCTTTTATATTTTTCTTTTTCAAAATATTCATCTCTCAAATTACATTAATCTTATAACTAATGAGGTATGAAACGGATTAGAACTTCTGATTATCAATGCAAGATTTTCTAGAGATAGCATATCCTTTCAACTAAATAGCATGACGGCAAACACTCGAATCTCGTCCTCCTTCAGTTGAGAGTCTACAATTGACCCAGTTATCTTCATCTTTTGCTTCACACACACGCACGTCTCTCGACCGGAAACACAGTTTTCACAACCTTACACAAAGGCTCTTGTAGTTGCTCGCATATGCAAATGTAACCGGTGAAGATTTTTGCATTATTTTTTATTTCAACAACACTTCAAATGCCCGCTTACTGTCGTCTTATTTCGAACTGGTTTAGGATGAACTACTAATACTTTTGGTCGAGTTTTTTTAGCCATGGTGGTATTGGTATCATTGGTAAACCAACATTTTCTTGTTAATGGGCCACATCACTGCAGATCGCAAACTGAGACAGCTGATCGAAGAAGCAACTGAAACTTTACTTTATTGCTTCCCCGCATAACATCAGGCCAAATACTGGCAAGAAGCAACCGTTTTTCGCATCCTCAATGGTTGCAAAATGAGTTTAATGGTACTTTTCATTTTTTGTGTCAAAAAAAGAATACCTAACTTTTAAGTTATGCTTAAAAAACTAAAAAGAATACCTAACTTTTAAGATGTTAGCTGATCCAACGTGGATCGAACATACCAGTTTTTTCGCAGTAAAAGTATTGGGAAAACTTTCTGTACAATAAAAGCTTATCAGTTTAGGAAATAAAAAAAGATAGAAAATAATGATATATTATGGATAGTTTCTCAGTTTTTTTTTTCTTTGGGCCAGGGTAAGCAGACTGATCGACTTGAATAATTTTGTTGATTTGTAAGAGTTTGTGTCTGCTCGGACTTAGAATCTTCTATGCGAAAGATCTTCAAAGATAGTCTGCATGCAAAAAGAATCTTCAAAGATATTCTAGGAAAACCAAAACAGCTAATGGCGTAAGACTTTCTCTTTTCAGTTATTCTTCAGATACGTTTAAAAGGATTTTAGTCAAAACAAAAGAAATGACAGCGAGTTTTGATCCCATTCCGTGATGGTACTTTGGTTACCATCAACAAAAATGTGCTTCCCTCCCAGTGGCCAGCAATTTGAAACTAAAGTACAACTGCTGTTTTATTCGCATGAAGTTGTTTTCCTTCCACCGAAACTTTTCAACTTCGATTTTCCCCCTGAATGAGTCGACTCACTGCCCGTACCACCAATCGGCAGTCGATACCGCATCACAGGAAAACGAACCCAAGAGGCAAGTCAGGAAATCTTCAGGAAGCTAAAAGCAGCTCGTTGGTTATCCCAAGTCACTGGTTTTCAATTTTCAATATTTCATTTTACGTTCGGTCATAGGGTCCTACCTTCCCTACCTCCGACTCCGTCGTCTCCGGTCCAGAGATCTGTAGGATTATTAAGATAAAATGATATGGAATGTCCCTCTTTAGAAAAAAACAGGTCTAATTGAATTACTGATTGAATTCATGTTTCGCAAAATTACAGAACTTGTTTTAATAGGTGGGCCGTTTTCTGCTACTTTACCTTACTGTGCTCACATGCTTGCTTGCTTCCATTTTCAATTGTTGGGTGCGAAAATGTTTCAATTCGTTTTCGTGTTTCCATAAAATTCGGATTTCATCTTCCATTTTGAATTCAGTGTTGGTAGTGTGCGTTCGTATGGGTGAGTGTTGCTCCTGTTTTCGAAAACATCATATTATCAAATATCATCGCGGAAAAAATCATACCCGATTTTAGGCATCGATTATCACTATCCGCAACATCAACGATGATTTTGATCACTCGAAGAGAGCATGGAAAAAATCTCATCCCGTTCAAATAATTAAATTAAATGATAATCATTCAAACTCAATCTCACGATTGTTAGCCATGCAGCGATTTTCACTGTAAATGGTGATATTCATTATGATGGGTGATGAATTGAAAATCAATTTCAAATTTATCTTAATATATCATGCTGTGATTAAAAATAATTTTTATGACAAGGTGAGGGACCCTGGCCTTTCCCGAAATCAGAAACAGGAAGATTAAAAAAAGTTTGGATATTGGTTTTATGACTTGGTCGAAACTTCACTGCCACTGACAGTGTCAAAACTACATCAAATGGAGACTAAAACCGGATAAAATAAACGACCATAATAATAATACATAAAATTGTACTGGATGACCGGAAAGAGAAAGTGTGCTAGCATGCCATAGTTAGGCATGATTTTTTTTGCAGATAAGAAAGATATCCTGCCGCTGGATCCCACACACACTTATTTAGGATAAAAAAATACGAACGAAAACGCACTTCGTATACATTATGATACACCAGAGCAGAATGATTACACGACAATGGACTAAAGTCAGCCCGAGTTCTTCCAAGCGGCACGAATGCCTCGAATTACCATGAGGACATCATTTGCTTCCGGAATTCTGAAATTTTTGTGTAGGGAAAATTCTAAACCTACTTGTTTTGTGTAATGTGGAAAAGGAGCTTATATACTAACTTACTAACTAATACAGAGAGCAAATCGATTCAATTGAAGATTGCATCGATTTTTGTCGGAATTTGCTTATAATATCATGTGACATTACATCTAATGGTTCTATATTTGTGAGTCTGCGTAACTCATTTGTACTAAACAAGGGAGGACGCTTCAAAATCATTTTCATAATTGTATTCTGAATCCTTTGAAGCGTTTTCTTCCTGGTGGAACAACAATTTGACCAAATTGGTACTGCATAAAGCATGGCTGGTCTGAAAATTTGTTTATAAATGAATAATTTGTTTTTAGACAGAGCTTAGAATTTCTGTTTATGAGAGGATATAAACATTTAATATATTTATTACACTTTGCCTGGATTCCTTTAATGTGATCCTTGAAAGTGAGTTTTCTGTCATACGTTAAACCTAAGTATTTTGCTTGGTCAGTCCATGTCAATTGCAAGCCATTCAATTTGATAATGTGATTATTGTTTGGTTTAAGAAAAGAAGCTTATGAGGAAAGATAATTAATTGCGTTTTTTTGCAGCATTTGGTTTAATTTCCCGATTTGACAGATAATCACTGAAAATATTTAAACTTCTTTGTAGGCGACTGCAGATCACTCTTAGATTTCTACCTGTGGCTAACAGACTTGTATCGTCACAGAATAGAGACTTCTGACAACCAACAGGTAGATTTGGAAGATCAGAAGTGGAAATATTATACAAGATTGGAGCTACGCTCGAACCCTGCGGAACACCTGCTCTAGTAAAAAAATTGAATTCTTATTTATATGAGACATCATTCTCAACAAGATATTTTTTTCAAAAAGTTTTCTGATAGAAGAAAGTAAACTAATTGGTCGATAACTTGATGTTGCTGATAGCTTTTTATCAGGTTTGAGGATAGGAATTACTTTAGCGTTTTCCCATCTTTTTGGGAAAAAGCTAATGAAAAACACTTGTTGAAAATTTTAACCAAGAGTCTCAAGGCAACATCTGGAAGATTTTTAATAAGAATATTAAAGATTCCATCATTACCAGGAGCCTTCATGTTTTTAAGTTTCCTAATAATTGACTTAATTTCATCAAAATTCGTCTCAATAATGTCATATTGTAATAACACTTGAGTTGAAATATTTCAGTGAGACTTCATTTTCAATAGGACTCACAACGTTCAAATTAAAATTGTGGACACTCGAACTGCCGAGCAAGTTTTTGAACTTTTTCGCCATTTGTAAGAAGTATCTGATATCCTTCCTTGCGAGCAGGAATTGGTTTCTGAGGTTTCTTAAGAACCTTAGAAAGTTTCCAGAAAGAATTAGGATAAGGTTTGATTTGTTCAACTTCTTTGGCGAAATTTTCATTAAAATATTCAATCAGTCATTTCAATCAGTCATTTATTTATTTCGTCAAGCAAATGTAGCCTACATATAAATTGTTCAAATTAATGCATATTGCAGCACCAAATGTAGAATAGATTGATTTCGTTCTGGAATATTACAGCGTCGTTGATATTTTTTATTTCCATGAAGAGTTTCATGTCTTCTGCATATATAAGCACTTTCAGATTTTTGAGTATGAAGGAAATGTCGTTTATATGTAAAATGAAAAGGAGAGGCCCTCAGTGAGAACCCTGAGGTACGCCAGATGTTACATTAATTGGTTCAGACAGAATGTTTTGGAAGCGGACTACCTGTACACGATTCGTTAAGTATGATTTGAGCCATTCCAGAAGAGTATGTTTTATGCCATATTTTTGTAGTTTGTGTAGAAGTAAAGGTATGTCAATACGGTCGAAGGCTTTGCTAAAGTCAGTGTAAAGAGTTTCTACGTAGTTGCCGGCGTCCATTGCATTCAGAGTGAATGTCATAAATTCTAAAAGATTTGTTGTAGTTGAGCGGCCTTTAAAAAAGCCATGTTGTTTGTTTGTTATTACATTTTTAAGTTGATGAAAAATTTTTTCGTTTACAATTTTTTCAAATAATTTTGGAATGCATGAGATAATGGCTATTCCACGGTAGTTCCGAATGTTAGATTTTGCACCAGATTTAAATATTGGTACAAGAAAGGAAGATTTCCATGCTTTAGGAAAAGTACATTTATTAAGTGATAAGTTAAAAAGTAGTTGTAGTGGTAGTGTAAGTTCTTCAGCAAGATTTTTTAAAAATATTGGTGGTATACTGTCAGGTCCAGGCCCTTTTGAGGCGTCTAAGTTTTTCAGTGCTGTCGAAATGTCATGTTCTGATAGATAGTTTACAGAGATGGAGCTAGAAAATGCAGGTATGAAAGAGAAGTATTCACGGTCACGGTCAGTTTCTGAATAAGATATATATACTTCTTGGAAAAAATTTACAAATTGATTGCAGATTTCTGTACTATTTTTCCCTACATGTTCGTCGAGGTGCATTTGAGATGGAAAATTGTTGCTTTTTAGTTTAGTTTTTTTTGTAGTTAAAAAAGTTCTTAGGGCAAGTCTTTATTTCGTTTTCAATTTTGCGGATGTATTCTTCGTGTGCTGTGTTAATGGCTATTTTGAGTTGATTGCATAGATTTAAGTAATTTTGAAGATGAGCGTCACTTTTTTCTTGTTTGTAAGTTTTGTGTGCTTTTTGTTTCCTATTTTTCAAATGTTTTAGTTGTGAATTGAACCATACAGGTAATTTGCTGTTATGATTTTTTCTTCTTCTTTTCATGGGCAAAGTTTCGGATAATATTTTGTTTATAATGTGATAGAATTTGTTTACTTCGACGTCGACATTTCCTTCTGTACTCATTATGTTCCGCCAATTTATTATACTTAGTCTACACTTGACTTCTTCAAAGTCAATTTTATTGTATTCCGGCACTTCCTCATATTCCAAGTCGTAGGGAAGGGATGCATTGTGTGTAAATAATGAATATTCAATTGCGGTGTGAAATGCTTCATTTTTCCATAATGGCTTCTTCAAAGTCAATTTTATTGTATTCCGGCACTTCCTCATATTCCAAGTCGTAGGGAAGGGATGCATTGTGTGTAAATAATGAATATTCAATTGCGGTGTGAAATGCTTCATTTTTCCATAATGGCAGGTTTGATGCGTTCACACAAAAGTCTTCTGTGCAATTTGTGAAAAGAAGGTCTAAATATGCATTTTGTTGATTTTTTACGGAGTTTACTTGATGCAGGCCAAAATTAGAAATTTTGTCGAAAAAGTAGTGCAATGTTTCGTTTTCTCCAACGACTGGGAGTAAGATTGATTCATTTTCAATGTCAGTAATGAAGTCCGCATTACGTTGATTGAAGTCGCCAAAAATATGTAGCTTTACTTCGGGTTCCATATTCGAAATAATTGTGTCTAAAGATTGAAAGAATAATTCAAAAGAGAATATGTTCGCATTTTCGGGTGGGAAGTAGACAGAGCAGTAAATATGTTCTTCTCCCAATATTGAGACTTTGGCCCATACATGCTCAAATTCTTTATATTTAGGAGTAATAATTTCTTCAGAAGTAAAGCAAGAGTTTATGGCTATGAGGACTCCACCTCCAGATTTTTTCTGACAGAGAGATAAATTTCGGTCGTGCCGGAATACGTTAAAATTATTTCCAAATACTTCTTCGCTTCTAACACTTTCATCCCAGCTGCTTTCAGTTCCAAGGATTACGTCGAAAGAGGAGGTTATTAAATTTTGATGAATTTCTTTCATTTTGGCCGGGCTTTTTATGCGGTTGAAATTTTGGCAATAGACCAAAATTTCAGTTACATTTTGTCTATGAAGCGAAGAAGTTTTTGAGAATTCTGAAATACTTACATTACTAATTCCTGTTTCTATTCCTTCGTCAGAGGGCGTCGTTATTTCCGAAAATTCGGCCTTGTAAAATTGTGTTCGGCTTCCCGGATTAGTTGGAGTCGGCGGATGTGTTCACTTGTCAAAAATTTCCCATAAGAGTCCAGGTCGGCCTGCGCTTCCTTAGGTTTCATTCCATATTCCTGATGCACTTCGATGAAGATTCGTAGAAGGCCTTCTGATGCTAATAGCATTTTTATACTAGTTGGTGTCATACCCTCGATGCATACTGTAGATTGTTGATTTTTCATGTATGACAAATACAGACGGACGACGTGCATTATTTTCGGGTCACGAAGTCTTGCTTTCAAGAAGCGTTCGTCGCCATTTGCAGATTGTGAAGTAAGACGTACAATTGGAGGACGCATTGGATCAATTTCGAATTGGCTGTCTGTACTCATGTCATGTGATACTGTAGATGTATTTACGTTCTGTAATATTGAAGATGTGTTTACATAGTTAGTGGATGGTGCAGCTTCGATGTCATTACTTCCTAAGACCGGAGTAGTGTTGTTTTGAATACTCCTTGTTCCTTTGTAAGGGTTGATGGTTTCACCTTTTTGAAAATTTATGAATTTTGAGGCAATATCTGCACCTGGATTTCCGGAGTATTGAACCCGTGCAGCTGCTAGTAGGTCTTTGTCCAAGGGTAAGGTATATTGTAATGACATATTATTGTTATTGTTGTGGCAGGTATTGTTTCTATTAGTGTTCAAGTTGCTGTTGTAGTGCACATTATTGTCGTTGTTGTTGTTGTTGCTGCTGCTGTTGTTGTTGCTGTTGTTGTTGTTGTTGTTGTCGTGTTTGCTGTTGTTGGTGTAGTTGTTGTTTTTACTGCGTATACTGTAATTTGTATTATTTTGTTGTTTCCGCTTCCGATGTTTTCGTCTGAGGTTTGCTTTTTCAGCTTGTTTTTCTTGCAGCCGTCGAGTGCGCTGTTTCTTGTCATACTCACTCCAGTCTCGTTTCCAGATTTTTTTTCCTCCAATGAAGCGCCAGCCACTGTCGCATGTTTGAATTTCCTTCTCTTTGAGTTCTTCAGCTAGAGACTTAGGTTTGGTATTTTGGTCTTTGGTTCCGATACTGGAGATTGAAGTCGATATTGCTTTGACTTCATCCCTCAATTCTTCCAGAATAGTGTTGGGTATTATTGCAGGGACTTTAGATTTGGTAGGTAGTAAGAATTTTTCTTCGAGGCGAAGAAGCCGTTCGCTCATTTCCTTGATGTGCTGGTCATTGACTTTACTAAAATCGCTAACGTTTTTTATGGTAACGAGGCCTCGAATGACTGCATGTGCTGACCTACTTTACCGCAAATGTTGTGGTCGTTTCTGCTGATACTGGACAATGACTGCTTCACGTCGATGAGCAAGCGCTCGACACTGTCGAATATTTCCAGGTAATGGGTTTTCATGTCTGCAGTGGTCCGGTGATACGTTTCCGTTTGATTTTTTGTGTGCTTTAGAAGTTGCTCCTGTAGATGAAGTAGTTTTAGAGTTTCAGCTCCTGTCCTTATTAAATGTTGACAGTCGGCACACACTGGTACCATAAATGTCAGAATAAAATTTTCTTGATGCCGCTGCACGCCGATGCAGACTGAATGGTACGATTTTTCACAGAATTCGCATTTTCAAAGGAAGCGATCGTCAATATTAACACACGATTTTACACCGCACTTCATTATTCTAGATAAAATTTGTCCGAAAGGCTATGAAAAAAGCCCGCGCGCGACGTAGGCTACGCGTCAAAAAGATATTCAAATACTTATTTAACATCACTGTTAAATTTCAAATTCATTATAATATTATTTGCAAATTGCCATCCCACTTCGGTTGATCATTTGAAAAAGTTGATTTTGTAGGTAGATTATTTTATTTTCCTTTATATCGCGTAAATCGACTTCGTTTAAAGAAGCGAATGACATAGAAGTAATATGTCTACCTGTTACGCTAGTGTAACTGCCATTAGAAGAATATGACTTGGCCGATCTACCTATTAATAAATTGTTTTCGTTAGAAGGCGAACTGGAAGGCGTTTCTGTTTTTTGTTTGTTTACAGAATATGACTTGGCCGATCTACCTATTAATAAATTGTTTTCGTTAGAAGGCGAACTGGAAGGCGTTTCTGTTTTTTGTTTGTTTACAGTAGAAGAATTAAGTGGTAGTCGTTTACTTGTTATAAAAGTTAACTGTCATTAAAAGAAGATGATGGCGAGGTCGATCTACCTGTCAATAAATTGTTTTCTTTGGAAGACGAACTGGAAGGCGTACTGGTTTGGCTTTCTCTATAGAAAGGTATTAGAATTGCTTGAGATACCGACTTTTGAACGGAGCATCGGAGACCAATAATGTTATATACCATTCGACTCAGTTCGACGAGATCGGAAAATGTCTCTGTATGTGTGCTTTTAATAAAAAGACAAAAAATAATTTTATTTGACTGTTTTGAAGAAAGCGAAAGGCATTATCACACCACAAGGAAGGGTTTTTTTGTTTTAAATTCGAAGAAGTGCCTTAGAAGAATTAGGCGTGGCATTTGTTTGTTTTTTTATTTTTTTTTATTTTCAGGTATGTTCTGTAAATTCAAGGTCGTTGATTTGGCTTGTTGTCTAAGCGAACGAGCGTTTAAATTTTTTTCCCTGACAGGACATTTCAAATAATTGGATTTCCATCGCAATTTGAACATGAAAATTTATCAGTCGTTTCATTCATTGGACAAACGTCTTTCGAATGCGATTTACCACAATTCAAACACCGTATATCCATATGACAATTTTTGGTTCCATGGCCGAAGCCTTGGCAACGACGACATTGCGTTAAGTTTGCAACACGATTATGCCGTTTATAATGTTCCTAATGGATTTTAATGTGGGAAATGAAACGTACTTTTTCTAATGTTTGCCATTCTCATCACCATCACTGGGGGCATAGATTGTTGTTTCTTCCCAGAACGACAAGAGTCCATTCTGGGAATTTTAGAAGAATTTTCTTCTATGTCGCTACAATCGGATTCAAGAAGAATCTCGTAAATATTGTTAGACGGCATAGAATCAACGGAAGGGAAGTCCGTCCGTTATCTTTTAATCTTACATTCAGATTTTATAAGATCGTGAATGTTATTAGGAAAAGGTTCAATAACGGATTGTGATTTATTCCGTTTTAAATTATTTTTAGTTTTAGGCCTTCCCGGTTGGACGCAGGCATTTTTGAAATGAAGGAAATTTGAAATTAAATTAACTAGGCTAAATTAGTCTTCGAATAGACTCCTAGTTTGGTTGAGTCTTGATTTTGTGGTAGTCCTTATAAAGACTGATTAGTTCGAAGTATAATTCTTTGGATGTCTAGCCTTATAAAGGCTGAATAATTTCTTAGTCTTGAAAAAGACTGATTATATTAGAATATCTCTCTTTGTATAGCCTTGAGAAAGTCTGTACATTTAGAATTTTTGGCGTCTACTTTCATAACCAAAAAACGGAAATCGGTAAAACCAAGTTAGTATAAAAAACCAACTAACAAGTTCTTGATATTGAAACAGTTTTGAAACAAGTGGAAACAAGTTTTTTCTGATTTAGTAATCGTTACTTCTAATGACGATTTAAAATTTTCAACCCTCATCACCATCTATTTTCGGGCCTAGAAGTTGTATCTCCATGAAAATAAATGTCATACGAGATAATAACATCGCTCTTTCAGATGCTTCAGAAATTGATGAAGTCAACTGGCCCCTCCCGAAATGAAATCCTGGGTAAACCCGGAGAAAGACCATAATTAGGTTAAAACCGGGTCAAAATAAACTTTATAAAATGAAATGAAATCCTGTGTACGGGCCTGGATTGCTTCTGTTACTTCTATAAATCATATTTATGCTTAATATTGTTCAATTGAGTTTAATCTCAATAGACAATGAGATTCAATCAACCCTGGAACTAAAACAATGTCTTTTGTCTATAATATTATAATCAATATCCAGTATGTTCATTTTTCGCAGTATATAGCTATTGCGTATTGAGCCTCCGACATCTGACGCTCCTATGTAACAGACTGTATTTCAGTTTTGTGCATGTATTTCACTTTTCGTTACAATGTGTTTCATTCTTGTTTTTGTCAGGATTTCCACATTTCTCTACTTCTTCTAAATTTTATTAACTAGTTCTTGGGCAAATGTCATAACAGCACCAATGGAAAACATCTTTGATCATACACAGAAAAATATAATGGAATTCACACGACATTTAATTCAATAGTAATATGTAACAGATATAAGTTGAATTAACGATAAGTTTTGCGTTTAAATTATATTGAAACGTACAGAATTACAAAGTAACTTTATATTTTATTTCCTGCTTCAATTATGTGCATAAAACAGATTTTAATTCACAAAATATTTTTATATGTGTAGCAGAGTCGCTTTTACAAAGGGGCAGTGGGGGCAAGTGCCCTCTGGCCCACGGTCTTAGGGGGCCCTTGGCGGAACTAGCCGAGCAAAAGAAAAGGTCATTTAGTTAGTAAGGGGTACACAAAGAAATCTAGCCCCCGGGCTCATCAATACATAAAAACGGTGCTTATGTGTAGACTAAAACTCAAATGTATGTTGAATGTATGTGTGGTTGAAAATTCATATAAACTTTCATATTTAAATTGAAAACTGATTTGAAAATGTTGGATGTGATTCAATGTTTTAATGTGACGTAGCCATGCGGTCAGTGTTTCGTTCTTTATTCGGACAACAATTGACAAACCGGACAGCAATGATTATCGCTAACATCGTACCGAAACTACTCATTAAATAAAGAGCTTCAAAATCATTATTTAACACAATTCTTTGTGCAAAATCAGTGTTTTCTTTGTAAATACCTAACGAATTGCTTTGCTTTACTATTTTTGCCTTTCTCTGCAGAACGGTAATATAATTGTTGGAAAAATCGACTTTTGAAAGGAGCCCCATAGTGCCATATACCATTCGACGAGATCGGAAAATGTGTGTGTATTGATGGGTCTGCACCTTTCAACGATTTTTTTACCGCTCAATCTCAGAGATGGCTGAACCGATTTAAACAAACTTAGGCTTGTTTTGAAACTATTTTTGGGTCCTTAGTCAAGTTCAAAGATCAAATGGCCGCCACTTCTGTTTCGGAGATATAATCGTATAAGTGACGGGGTTTCGGGTTTCGGAGATATAATCGTATAAGTGACGTATTATCGCTGATACGCTTAGTTTGAGAAATGTTGCCGAATATGTGAAATAACCGTTGAATCATGCCTTTGTGAAGTACCCGATTCATTTGATGTCTAAAATGATCCCAGATCAGAAAATTTTCCCAAATTGTTTTTATGAGACAGTGTCGATGAAAGGGAAATACACTTACATATCACTAGGTGTATTAAGAATAGGTTTTTGGATGTATTTTTAAAAAAGATTTGAAAATAACCAGGAAAAAACCGATATCTTAAATCATATATTACCACCATTTCCCAAGTGCGAATTCAATTGATCGATCGATCGACCATCGATTGAATAACCTAAAACTGGTCCAGAATAGCATCTTCAAACACACAATTTTTAGGAATAAATTTATTGATTTTGATCTGTAAATTCATATTTCAGTTTTTAAATGACATTTTCATCGATTAAAAACTAGAAGTTAAAAAAAAACAAATCAAATGAACGTCAAATCTTTGTTTTAATATAACAAAATTTGCTGAATATAGATTTTTTATTTTAAGTTTATTTTTAAGTGCCTGATTGATTTCTTGAATGTTGTTTTTAGAAACCATTTCTGCTATACTGAAGATGTGTACAAAGTTTCATTCAAATCGCAGCAAGTCGATCCTGTCCGTATTTATGTATTCCGGAACCGACGGAAATCGGATCCGCACAACTCTTTACGTAGGATCACAAGGCCTTCCATTTGATCCTATGTTTGTGAGAGCCAATCAAGCCATCTCTGAGAAAAGTTTACGCGACTCGAGAAACTTAGTCGATTGACTCTTGGCTCGCCGAACCAAATTTATCTAATCAATTTTTAAAGAGATTGCATATCCTTTCTCTATGAGACTCAGTGACCGACAGTTTACGATGAACGTTATGCCAGCTGGTAGCTCATTATTATAGATTTACTTCAGACATTTCTGGCTCTTAAACAGTATTTACGTACAATGCTCGGTACTTTGTTCATACTCACATATAGCTAAAGATCAATAGAGATCTTTATTTTTTTTCCAAGTGACTCTATTATATATTATATCTGCTAGTCTGTTAGTTATGTTTTAACATGAAAGCGAGACATTCTTCGTTATTCAACAGAATGAAACTGACTATATATGACGCCGAAGATAGCCTAATCGGCGTTCGATATTTCCAAGGGAATTCGTTTCCGTTAAAATGGAGTTGATGCCTCACATTAGGGCTAAAAATTAATGAACGGCCAAAGAATGAAATATCGTCTGTCTTTGAATAGATATATTCATCCGGTTTTTATATCCCTTTCTGCTAGAATAATACTGGAAACATTTTTTACCGTTTACCAGCTGCTAAATATATTAATAACGACAGTGAGGGTGCTCGAGCAGCGTCTTTCTAACCGGTAAGGCTATCTTCACTAAAAGGAGAAAAATGAAATACAGGATGTTTTCCTTTTCTCAGCTTAAGTTTTGACACAGGGATGTCTGCAACAATAATGCAACCGACTGGCAGATATTTCTCGAATTCAAATAGAAATGGAACGATCTACAGTTAGTGCTAATGCATTTGAAAATATGGAATTAGCTTTTAGCTTCGTAAACTTGAGCGTTGCAACTCTTGCTTGTGGGTTTTCTCCGAAGAAATTCGTTTTCTAGTTCACATTCGTATTGCGGTTTCATACAATGTGTGAGTTTTATTCGAATGACATTGGTGGACTCGGGAACTGTGTTTAATGTTGTAGATGGCTCAAACGTTGATAACTTCCTTAAGGTGAAATGTAGCGGAATGCGAAAATCGCGTTTATGATCAATTATTCAAAAACTAGACCGATTTTCGAAAAACCAAAAACACTTAAGTTTTCGAAATCAAATTTATCATAACTAAGTATTCATTGCCGTTTCAACCTTCCGAGTGAACGGACGTGCTTTGTGTTTACTGCTAAAGCGTTGAAAACCAGTGCCGTGTGTGATAAAGTGACCGGACGATCAAAACTAGATCGCTATTGTGTAATAGACAATAGTGCTTTTTCCTGTGAGAGGTTTTATGCACATTATATACTGAAGCAGTGTATTGTTGTGAGCGGACGATCGAAACAGTACCGTTAGCCGGTGATTGTTCGATCGATCAAAACAGGCCCAGCGGTGTACGTGATATCACTGTGCGGATTACAAAAGAGTGTACTTTTTCCTCTCGGAGGTTTTTTGCACACCATCGCAGCGGCGATACGCCGATCGACGAGGGCTAGGCCTTGGTGGCCCCCGTTGGATTTAAGTTAAGTAATATTATTTAGTTTTTTTCATTCCTGCATTCGATTGTTCTATTTCTCCCCGATTCATTTATTTCTGCGCGGAAGTAGTTCCGCTTTGCCTAATTTTAATCCTGACCCCCCCGTTCCCGATGATCAAATGGAGACTTCCCTTGATTGTAAAAAGTCTCGCATAAAGAGCTATCCGGATGGGCTCGCACTACCGGCCGGGCCTTATGCGGTCTATTTCCGGACCAAATCGAAAGAAAAAATATTAAATATTTTAAAAATATCGCGGGACCTGACATTGCGATATAATACCATCAAAAGTTTTGATAAGATACGTCCAGACAAGCTCAGGGTCCTGTTTACCAGTTCAAAACAGGCTAATGAGCTCGTTCAAAATGATCCTTTTACGCGGGAGTACCGCGTCTACGTGCCAGCTCGCGAAGTCGAAATCGACGGTGTGATCACCGATTCGAGTTTGACTTGCGAGGACATTCTTAAGTACGGGGCGGGTTGTTTTAAGGACCCCTCACTTAGGAACGTCAAGATATTGGATTGCAAGCGATTGCATTCAGTATCGATCGCCGGGGATGGAACAAAGTCCTATCCCCAATCAGACTCTTATCGTGTGACCTTCGCCGGTTCTGCTTTGCCCAACTACATCCTCTTGGACCGGGTTCGTTTGCCTGTTCGCCTATTCGTACCCCGAGTAATGAACTGTACTAATTGCAAACAACTGGGGCATACAGCTACCCATTGTAGCAATAAGCCACGTTGTGCTAACTGTGGGGAAGCTCATGCGGACGGCTCTTGCGGTAAGGATGCTGAAAAGTGTCTCTACTGTAAGAAGGGTCCCCATGACCTCTCTGATTGTCCCGCTTACAAACTGCGAGGTGATCGAATGAAGCGTTCCCTAAAGGAGCACTCCAAGCGCTCTTTCGCAGAGATGCTTAAAAGTGCCACCCCTCCTAAACAGACAACGAACCCATATGCCTGCTTGTCAACTGACGAGAGCGATTCTGACGACCCTTTGGAAGGTCCATCTTCGGCGGTCCCTCATAGCTGTAGGAAAAGAATAAATAAATCCTCTCATAAGCTACCTAGTAAGGGTTCGAAGGTGTCTTCCGAAAGGCTTCGAAAAGTTACAGCTAACGGGAATCGGGACACAACACCGAAGCAAAAAGCTCCTGGTCTCGGAAAACTCAATTCCGAGATGGAATTCCCACGACTTCCCTGGACTACAAAATCCCCAAGCGTCCCAGAAAATCTACCAGAGAACCAACTAGGTGCTGGACTTATCAAGTTCTCTGATGTTGTGGACTGGATTTTTACAACTTTCAATATTTCAGACCCTCTTAGAAGCATTTTAATTGCTTTCATGCCAACAGTAAAAACATATTTGAAGCAGTTGACTGCAAATTGGCCCCTTCTCTCAGCGATTGTATCCTTCGATGGCTAAATCATCCACCGAGGTCACGGATCTAATCACTGTTTTACAGTGGAATTACAGAAGTATCATACCAAAAATAGATTCTTTTAAATTTCTAGTAAATAATCTGAAATGTGACGCATTTGCATTGTGCGAAACTTGCTAAATTTTGAAATATCCTTAAACTTCCACGATTTTAACATTATTCGCCTGGATCGAGATGATCCCTATGGAGGAGTACTTTTAGGGATCGAAAAGTGCTATTCTTTTTATCGAATTAACCTCCCCTCGATACCAGGTATTGAAGTTGTCGCATGTCATGTTACAATCAAAGGTAAGGACCTTTGTATTGCTTCCATCTACATTCCCCCTAGAGCCTTGGTTGGGCATCGGCGGCTAAGTAATATCATAGAGTTCCTTCCCGCACCGACGTTGATTTTAGGAGACTTTAACTCACACGGTACGGGATGGGGCTGTCTTCACGACGATAACAGATCAGCTATGATCCATGATATTTGCGACAACTTCAATATGACAATCTTGAATACGGGAGAAATGACACGGATTCCTGCACCACCAGCAAGACCAAGTGCGCTGGATTTATCCCTTTGCTCGACATCGCTACGATTGGATTGCACGTGGGAGGTAATTCCTGATCCCCACGGTAGTGATCATCTACCGATCGTAATATCAATCACCAGCGGCTTAAAACCATCGAAGACAATCAATGTTTCGTATGACCTCACACTAAATATTGATTGGAATAGCTATGCGACCTCGATATCTGAGAAACTTGAAAGAACTCAACAACTTCCTCCGGAGGAAGAGTACACGTTTTTGGCTGGCTTGATTCTCGATACTGTGATTCAAGCTCAGACGAAACGTGTACCCGGCGCAAAAACTAACATCCGTCCTCCCAACCCGTGGTGGGACAAAGAGTGCACAAATTTAAAAGCGGAGAGAGCCTGACAATGATTTATTTTAACTATTGAGCCTCGAAGTGCTGGCGGGCGTTCTTCCACTGAAAAACCGGTTCTGGGATCTCTCATATCGTTTGCTCATTCGATGCGACATTTTGAATCCTCTGGTGATTGAAAACTTCGAAAGGTTAGTTGAGCTTAACTCTCAAACCCGTTTTATGTCCTTGTATTTTGATTACATGGCTCAGAATATTAATCCTTCTTCGTTTGTTTCCAACCGTGCTCATTTCTTGGATACTTCTGATTCTACTGTGTTTTTCGACACATCCATGAGAGAAGAAATTCGTGGAATTCCGGATCACGTGCGCCCTCAAGTGGCCCCAAATATTTTTTATAATAAATTTAGAACAGTCAACTGTGAAAAGGAGTTTTACACTTACGGATAAAAGATCAACAGGTCCACAGGCTTCGGCATCTTCAATCAAAACATCACCGCTTCTTACAAACTCAGTGATCCGGCTTCAGTTTACGTCGCAGAATTAGCTGCTATTCAGTACACCCTCGAGATCATTGAAACCATGCCCAAAGACCATTACTTCATTGTCACGGACAGTCTAAGTTCAATAGAAGCTCTCCGGGCAATGAAGCCAGGAAAGTATCCCCCATATTTCCTGGGGAAAATACGGGAACATTTGAGAACTTTATCTGAACGGTCTTATTTAATATCGTTAGTCTGGGTCCCTTTGCATTGTTCCATTCCGGGCAATGAAAAGGCAGACTTATTGGCTAAAGTGGGCGCATTGGAAGGTGATATTTATGAAAGACCAATCTGCTTCAATGAATTTTTCAGTATTTCTCGTCAGAAAACTCTCGAAAGTTGGCAAACTTCATGGAATAATGACGAACTGGGACGATGGCTACACTCCATTATCCCTAAGGTATCGACGAAACCTTGGTTCAAGAGGATGAACATGAGTCGTGATTTCATTCGCGTTATGTCACGGCTCATGTCAAATCACTATACATTCAACGCACATCTCCGGTGTATCGGGATCGTGGAGAACGGGCTCTGCACCTGTGGCGACGGTTATCAGGACATCGAGCATGTCGTGTGGTCGTGCGTAGAGTATCGTGACGCCAGGTCGAAGCTACTGGAATCCCTCAGGGCCCGAGGTAGACCGCCTGAGGTGCCGGTTCGGGATGTGTTGGCGAGTCGGGATAGTTCATATATGCTTCTCATATACCAGTACCTTAAACACATTGATATACAAGTGTAATGTGTTATTCCTCGCTCAGAAAATATAATCTCCACCTACAGGTTCGACACTAACATCCGCCCGATTCTCTCGATCCCCGTCCCTGTCCACAAACTTCATTGCAATTTTTTTTTGTCACTAACTTTTTCGTTCCCCTTTCCCTGTTTTTTCACCATCCGATGGCAACTAATTAGATCTCTGTCGTTTTCAAACATTTTGTTCCCACACCCCTTTTTTACCCCGTTTCCCACAATATTTACTTCTTTTTTTCATTCTCTTCCGTAACATCACCATCACCGGAAGACCGCTCCAGTCAATGACCAGCATGCGGGCCACCCGCCGGGCCTTCGTAGTCTGGGGGTATTTCCCGCGGACCCTCACGGACCGAAGAATGCGACCAACATAGAAAATTACCATCGCCATCTGGAATCATCTCATCCTAAATTCAATTCACCGGCCACTACCGATCGCCAGATACTATATTACATAATGATACTACTCTACTTTTAAGTTAGACGATAATTAAGATTAGTAAATACCCTTGGCATCTTAGAGCTTAAGCAGTGTGCCTTAATATTATATTATATTATTGAATTAAAAAAAATAACTAAGTATTCTTAGAATTTTGAAATTTTGCTTTGCCGAGCCGTAATTGGTTTTCGAAATGTATGAACGGTTACTGTTCCGTTCCACTGGGATGATTTTAGAACTGAAAAGTAGTGTTTGTAGCAGAATTTCACAAAGAATCTGAAAATGCAACTCAAAATTATTAAATTTTAGCAAAAATTACCAAAATTCGAAAAAGTTTACATAAACTTTTCCGCATTTTTTTATTGCTTGCGCGCTGCTGTTTCGTATTGAGGTGGTGTGAGAAATGCACGGTGGGTACGGTGGCATTAAATCATGAGCAAAAATCACATATAAAATAATGACGCGAATTTATGCAGCATTGGATTTTGTGTTGAAATAAAAACGAGTTGAATACAATAAAACGGGTATTGTAAGAAATCGTTTATTTTCTAAGTAACTGTCATTTATAATGGTAATAATGTCCAATTCTGTTGAGTTTAATGCATTGATGTTGCTGAAGCAATAAAGCTTGGCTGTGTAATATCGTATAACAGGTATTATTTTAGATTGTAGCAATTTTTATAGCAAAACTAAAACTTCATCATTGGCAAGCTACTTAATGAAATGAATACAAGCCAAGTATTATCGTTCATTAACCTGATATATAAACAAAGTGATAAACATTGAGGGTCAGCTTCGAGCCAGTCAGCATGGAAAACTTATTGGAATTCATTGGTTTTTCAATTATTATGAATACAATGAATCAACGCTTGATTTTGCTTTCAAAATTGATTGAATAATAATGAGCTACGAAAAAACTTTATATTTAATTTCGTGCCCCAAATATGTGCTTGAGAAAAGATTCACTAAATAATTTTAACTGCATGGTAAGATGAACTATTAGTTATAATTGGAATGTATTCCAATAATGTAATCTAAGAAATTATTAAACTATTGATGATTTCTGGCACCGGAGACCAGAGGACATTTGATCTTCGGTTCGTTATCGTTGCAATAGACATTTCTAGACTCATCCGAAAGTCGCTTCCGAAAAAAAATTAATGGTAGTTTATGGTACTATAAAGTTTGTTCATTTCAATCTAAGTTTTCAAAACCCCAGCTAGTGATCTCCGAGAAAATGTAGTGAACTTATTATTGCACGCACATGAGTCGACCTCTTTGGCTTGGTATGAAATTTTTTCGGCTGTGTATGTGAATATTTCATCATACCGGTTGCACAAACTCGCAGTAGCAGAAACCTAAGACAAGACCTGACAACTGGCTTCTTATTATTCATTACGACCAGTCCTTTTTACAAGCCAATATAACGAGAGGTAAGCCCACTGCGCTCAATCATTGAAAAAAATTCTTGTTTCTATGTATTCGTTTTTCTTGGTATGCTTTGTGCGATGGTTCGTTCAACTGAAGCGGATAAAATTTTTCGCGCATTTTATGACGCTACATTTCACCTTAAGTACCCTACGTTATACATATTGAAAAGTGACTGATTATCGTAATTGCAGAACTCAGAATTTTTCAATGTTCTACCTCACTAAGATCGATCTGCTAATTATATTACACTGGATATGATGAAACACAACTCTGGAAACAACACGATTGAACAGAACACCGCACATATGCAAGCTGTTCATGGCCGGTGTGGTTCAATTTTCAATCTCGTCTTTGTGATAGCACTTTCGTTTATCTTCCAAGTCCGATTTTTGCAGGGTTTCATTCATCGCTTTGGAGCTCTACCTTTCTCATCAACTGAATAAGCACAAGTAGTAGTGCATTAGAGACTTACCATATGTGTCTTGGATCAATACAATCATAACTCGATTTCTATAGTTTTTAATGTTATAGTGATATGCCTAAGAAAATATATGTTATCACAAAATAAACTGAACATCAGCATTAGAATGCAAACTGCAGTAGCTACATTTTTCCAGAAAGATATTTCGGTAGTAAAACTTGATTCGAATTGGTAAGCAATTTCTATTGCAGAATCTATATCCTTTTTAATGCACTTTTTAATGCTACGGAAGTCTCTCGAATAGATCAGGGATGCACAACTCAGTGCCCGTCGTAAGCTGCCGTGAGCTGGAGCTGGCCCGCGCGATCCATAGCATCTGTGCTGTGAGTCTATTCTATAAACACTTTTCTTTTACGGGCTATATCTCAGCTATTTTGAATGATTTCAAATATATTAAGGAAAATATTCTTAGAATGAAAAAATATTAGAAAAAAAAGTCTTAAAAAAACTGAAACGCTTATTTTGACTGGCTATATATCAGCTGTTAGTTGACCGTTTTAAAAAAATATATGACCATCAGAGCACGATTGTAAGAGGTCTACATCTTACAAAATTAATGAAATTAAAAAAAGATCACAGCTATCAAACAAGAGTTCTTATCACTATCGTAAACCAAAGTTTTATACAAACATTTCACGAATTTTGCACATATCTTTAAATTAAAAGCGAAAATCTACCTGTTTTTATACAACAAAACATTGCATTTGATGCCATCTGCAACTTGCAGAAGAAAATTTTTTATATATTTGGAAATGTCTCTATAAATCTGACTATTTCACAAAAATTGTAACGTACTAGAAATAAAAACTTCAAAGTAAACTTGCAATTCAATCAATTGGTGTACAAAAACACAAAGTATACTTGTAAAGGTTCGAAAGTATGAGGGAAAAGGCAAGAGGAAATTTGGGAACAATAATGACGGCATATCGCTGTAAATAGTGGGTTATGTAAGTGAACAGGGGTGTGAAAGAGGAGACGCAAGAAGTATAGCTCGGTGCTGCGCAATATGTGAAACAGTTTATTATTATTTATTTTGGAAATGCTTGGTCAGAATTTAAGTCGTTAACAATAATCAAACGACTCAGATTCCAAAACGTTAGGCGTACTTGGCACTCATTTTGCAACAATGATCACACTTTAATCTGTTTAGGAATACTAAGATGAATTTAATTTTGTTCATATTTCTTGAGAAAATATAATGGCAATTACGTACACTTTCTTAGGCTCAGACTGTATGTGAAACGATTGATGAGTTGATATTCTTCGCAGTTATGAATTGAGATTTTGGTTGTTATCCTACTGACAACTCCGAGACAATGATTTATTTTAACTATTTTGGTAACAATTTTTTTAATTTCTTTAACGAAGGTTTCGATGTTATGGTTTCTGATTCTCTATGTAGAATTTGGAATGAACGATCGTCTTATTATTCACGCTTCGTAGGCTCGGTTTCGTATAACCGTATAAATAAATAAATGGCTTGCTGAAAACCCACTCAAAATGCATAGACATGAAAATGCTGTTGTAATACCGTGAACAAAATAGAAAAAACATATTTTGTGATTCTAATTGCTTCTCGTTGGCATGCTCGTTAGTTGATTCCTTAAGTTAAAACAATCGTCTTCAGCTAACTAAAAAAGAAGTTAGTTATTGAGTAATTTTTAGTTATTGTTTTCCTTTGGCTGCTTCAATAACAACAATCGTCTTCAAGAAGAAAAATTGTGTTTCTGTAGCTTTCCAGCTTCAAACAAAATAATAGTATTTCGGTCAAAAAACCGGTTTGATGATAAAGTTCATCATAGTTAAGTTTGAAACTGAACTTACAATTCAAACTGCAGTCAAATCTTTCTTCCAGAATGATATTTGGATTGTGAAATCTATTAAAAATTACTTCATATATATCGTGAATAACTTCAAATATATACTGTTTTCATTGTTTCACTGTGAAGTATAATTCATCAAAAAGGGATACAATCCAATAAGGCTTCAAAAGAGATATGTAAGCTGAATATCTCATATTGTGTGCTTGAAAGATATAAAGGCTATACAATCACCGTAAAAACCGACTTTCAAACAAAGGCCCGGAGGGCCGAATGTCATATACCAATCGACTCAGTTCGACGAACTGAGCAATTGTCTATGTGTGTATGTGTGCATGTCTGTGTGTGACCAATATTGTCACTCACTTTTCTCGGAGATGGCTGAACCGATTACATAAGCTTAAATTCAAATTAAAGGTCTCATGATTCCATACAAAGTTCCATAATTTCATTTGGATCCAACTTCCGGTTCCGGAATTACAAAATGTGAATATATTGCCATAAAAATGTGAAAAAAATGTCACTCACTTTTCTCGGAGATGGTTGAAACGATTTCCACAAACTTAGATTCGAATGAAAGGTCTCGTGGCCCCATACAAAGTTCCTGAATTTCATTTGGAACCAACTTCCGGAACTACAGGGTGATATGCACCAAAATTGTGAAAATAATGTCATAATGTCAATCATTGATAATCCCATAAAAGATCTGCTGAATTTTATTCAAGTTCGACTACTAGTACATTTTTTTCCAAAATTCATATCTTCATAGAAATTCGTAAATAAATTGGTAGGTCATATTATTTTTTATTCAATAGTATAATATATATTTTTAGGCACACTGCTTAAGCTCTAAGATGCCAAGGGTATTTCCTAATCTTAATTAACGACTAACTTAAAACTAGAATAGTATCATTAGATTATGTCGTGTAGAATTTTTGGAAAAAGCTTTTAGCTGGCGTTCGGCAGTGGTCGGTGAATTGAATATTGCATGACTTCCAGTTGGTGCTATCTATGGCCGCTTCCTTTCAGTTCGTGTGGGTCCGCGGGAAACACCCCCAGGCTACGAAGGCCCGGCGGGTGGCCCGCATGCTGGTCATCGACTGGAGCGTAGGACCGTAGGCGGTGATGGTGATGTTACGAAGAGATGAAAAAATAAAAAAAGTAAATATTGTGGAATCCGAGGTAAATAGGGGGTATGGAAACAAAATGTCTGAAAACTACAGAGATCTAACTAGTTGCCATCGAGATGGTGAAGAGACGGGGGAAGGGGGAACGAAAAGTTAGTGACAAAAAAAGATCTTGTTAGTTCCAATGAAGATGGTGGACAAGGACGGTGATCGAGAGAATCGGGCGGATGTTAGTGTCGAACCTGTAGGTGGAGATTATACTTTCTGAGCGAGGTATAACAGATTACACTTGGATATTAATGTGTTTGAGGTACTGGTATATAAGAAGCATATAAGAGATATCCCGACTAGCCAACACATCTCGGACCGGAACTTCAGGTGGTCTACCTCGGGCCCTTAGGGAGTCCTTTAATAAAGACCTGGCGTCACGATACTCCGTACACGTCCATACGACATGCTCGATGTCCTGATAACCGTCACCACAAGCGCAGAGACCGCTCTCCACGATTCCAATACGCCGGAGATGCGCGTTGAATGTGTAATGGTTTGACATGAGCCGAGACATCACACGAATGAAGTCACGACTCACGTTCATCCCCCTGAACCAAGGTTTCGTCGATACCCTAGGGATAATGGAATGCAGCCATCGTCCCAGTTCGCCATTGCTCCATGAAGTTTGCCAACTTTCGAGAGTTTTCTGACGAGAGATACTGAAAAATTCATTGAAGCAGATTGGTCTTTCGTAAATATCACCTTCTAATGCGCCCACCTTAGCCAATGAGTCTGCCTTTTCATTGCCCGGAATGGAACAATGCGAAGGGACCCAGACTAACGATATTAAATAAGACCGTTCAGATAAAGTTCGCAAGTGTTCCCGTATTTTCCCCAGGAAATATGGGGGATACTTTCCTGGCTTCATTGCCCGGAGAGCTTCTATTGAGCTTAGACTGTCCGTGACAATGAAGTAATGGTCTTTGGGCAATGTTTCAATGATCTCGAGGGTGTACTGAATAGCAGCTAATTCTGCGACGTAAACTGAAGCCGGATCACTGAGTTTGTACGAAGCGGTGATGTTCTGATTGAAGATTCCGAAGCCTGTGGACCTGTTGATGTTTGATCCGTCAGTGTAAAACATCTTTTCACAGTTGACTGTTCTGAATTTATTATAAAAAATATTTGGGGCCACTTGAGGGCGCGTGATCCGGGATTCCACGAATTTCTTCTCTCATGGATGTGTCGAAAAACACAGTGGAATCAGAAGTATCCAAGAAATGAGCACGGTTGAAAACAAACGAAGAAGGATTAATATTCTGAGCCATGTAATCAAAATACAAGGACATAAAACGGGTCTGAGAATTAAGCTCGATAAGCCCTTCGAAGTTTTCAATCACCATTGGATTCAAGATATCGCATCGGATTAGCAATCGATATGAGAGATCCCAGAATCGATTTTTCAACGGTAGGACGCCCGCGAGCACTTCGAGACTCATCGTATGAGTCGACTGCATGCAACCTAAGGCAATACGCAAACAACGATACTGAATTCTTCCCAGTTTAATGAAATGGGTGTTCGCGGCGGATCGGAAGCAGAAGCATCCATATTCCATTACGGACAATATTGTTGTTTGGTACAGCCTGATCAGATCTCCTGGGTGGGCACCCCACCAAGTTCCGGTTATTGTGCGAAGAAAATTGATTCTCTGCTGGCATTTTTGTTTCAGATACCTAATGTGACATCCCCAGGTGCCTTTGGAGTCGAACCAGACTCCGAGATATTTAAATGTGAAGACCTGAGCTATGGTTTCACCCCCTAGTTGAAGCTGTAATTGTGCTGGTTCTCGCTTTCTTGAAAATACGACCAGCTCAGTTTTCTCCGTAGAGAACTCGATACCCATTTGAAGAGCAAACGTCGACAAGTTGTCGAGGGTATCTTGTAATGGTCCTTGGAGATCGGCAGCTTTGGGTCCTATAATGGACACAACGCTGTCGTCGGCAAGTTGTCTTAGCGTGCAAGATGTGTTGATACATTCATCAATGTTGTTTACGTAAAAATTGTATAAAAGGGGGCTTAAGCATGAGCCCTGAGGAAGACCCATGTAACTGAATCGTATTGTCGACAAATCACCATGTGCAAAATACATGTGTTTCTCGGACAATAGATTATATAAAAAGGTGTTCAAAACCGGCGAAAGACCATGCTGGTGCAGCTTCTTAGATAGGATATTTATAGAAACTGAATCAAAAGCCCCCTTGATATCTAGAAATACTGATGCCATTTGTTCTTTACGAGCAAATGCCATTTGAATTTCGGTTGAGAGCAACGCAAGACAATCGTTCGTTCCTTTACCCCTGCGGAAGCCGAATTGTGTATCTGAAAGTAAACCATTAGTCTCGACCCAATTGTCTAGACGGAAGAGAATCATTTTTTCGAACAACTTCCGGATACAGGAAAGCATAGCAATCGGCCGATACGAATTGTGATCGGAAGCTGGTTTCCCAGGTTTTTGAATGGCGATAACTCTCACTTGTCTCCAGTCGTATGGAACAATATTACCCTCGAGGAACTTGTTAAATAAATTCAGCAAGCGCCTTTTGGCAGAGTCAGGAAGATTTTTCAACAAGTTGAATTTAATTCTGTCTAACCCCGGGGCTTTATTGTTACACGACAAGAGCGCAAGTGAGAACTCTACCATCGAAAACGGTGTTTCGTTTGTATTCGAAGTCGCGGCGCGGGATATCTTCTGTTCCGGAACAGAATCAGGACATACTTTTTTAGCGAAATCGAATATCCAGCGGTTAGAATATTCCTCGCTTTCGTTCGTTGTGTTTTGGTTGCGCATTCGTCGGGCTGTGTTCCAAAGAGTGCTCATCGATGTTTCTTTTGTTAATCCGTCAACAAACCGTCGCCAGTAACCTAGTTTCTTTGCTTTAACTAAGTTCTTCATTTGCTTATCTAGTGCTGCGTAATTTCTATAATTATCAGGTGTTCCATATTTTCTGAACTTTTTGAATGCTAAAGATCTTTCCGCGTTCAGTGATGAGCACTCTTTGTCCCACCACGGGTTGGGAGGACGAATGTTGGTATTCGCGCCGGGTACACGTTTCGTCTGAGCTTGAATCGCAGTGTCGAGAATCAAGCCAGCCATAAACGTATACTCTTCCTCCGGAGGAAGCTCTTGTGTTGTTTCTAGTTTCTCAGATATCGATATTGCGTAGCATTTCCAATCAATATTTCGTGTGAGGTCATACAAAACATTGATTGTTTCCGATGGTCTTAATCCGCTGGCGATTGAAATTACGATAGGCAGATGATCGCTACCGTGGGGATCAGGGATTACCTTCCACGTGCAATCCAACCGTAGCGATGTCGAGCAAAAGGATAAGTCCAGCGCACTTGGTCTTGCTGGTGGTGCGGGAATTCGTGTCATTTCTCCCGTATTCAAGATTGTCATATTGAAGTTGTCGCAAATATCATGGATCATAGCTGATCTGTTATCATCATGAAGACAACCCCATCCCGTATCGTGAGAGTTAAAGTCTCCTAAAACTAACGTCGGTGCGGGAAGAAGTTGCATGATACTGCTGAGCAAGTGGTACCCAACTGAGGCTCTAGGGGGAATATAAATGGAAGCAATACAAAGGTCCTTGCCTTTAATTGTGACATGACATGCGACAACTTCAATACCTGATATCGAGGGGAGGTTAATTCGAAAGAAGGAATAGCACTTTTTTATCCCCAAAAGTACTCCTCCGTAGGGATTATCTCGATCCAGGCGAATAATGTTAAAATCGTGGAAGTTTAGTGATACATCAGAAGTTAACCAAGTTTCGCACAATGCAAATGCGTCACATTTCAGATTATTTACTAAGTATTTAAAAGGATCTATTTTCGGGATGATACTTCTACAGTTCCACTGTAAAACAGTGATCGAATCCTTGACCTCGTTCGAAAAATTAGCCATCGAAGGAAACGATTGCTGAGAGGAGGGGCCATTTTGCAGTCAGCTGCATTAAAAACATTTTAACTTTTGGCAGGAAAGTCATCAAAATACCTTTTAGGGGGTCAGAAATGTTGAAGACGGAAAATATAAAGTCCACAATGTCACTGAATTTTACAAGTCCAGCACTTGATGTGTTTTCTGGTTCCTTGGGGACTTTCGGGGTTTTGGGTGTCCCCGGAAGTGTTGGATATTCTTTCTCCGATTTCAAGTCTCCGGAACTAGGAGCTTTTGGCTTCTTCTTTTCGTTTTTTTTACCAACACTTCCTTCTGCTGTTACTTTTGGAGGGCCTTCAAGAGATATCTTCGAACCCTTTCTAGGGAGTTTAGGAGATGATATATTTTTCCTCTTCCTAAAACTACGAGGGACAGTTGAAGATGTACCTTCTTGAGGATCGTCAGAGTCGCAATCGTCCGCAGACAAACAGGTGTAGGGGTTCTGTTCAGGTGGTATGGCGATTTTCAGCATTTCTGCGAACGAGCGGTTTGATCGTTGCTTGAGAGATCGTTTCAAATGATCTCCACGCAATTTATACGCAGAACATGCTGTGAGGTCATGCGGGGCCGCCCCACAGTAAAGACACTTTTCAATGTCTCTGTCGCAAACGCCATCCGCATGACTCTCTCCACACTTCGAGCAGCGGGGCCGATTTCCACAATGGGAAGCTGTGTGTCCTAGTTGTTGACAACTAGTGCAATTCATTACCCGTGGTACGAAAAGTCGTACAGGTAGACGAACCCTGTCCAGGAGAACGAATTTCGGTAAAGCCGAGCCGGAGAAGGTCACCCGATACGAGTCCGAGTGGGGATAAGACTTTGTCCCATCCGCGGCGATCGATACTGAATGCAAACGTTTGCAGTCCAGTATCTTGACATTCTTAAGCAAGGGATCTTTAAAACATCCGACCCCATGTTTGAGAATGTCCTCGCATGTCAGACTGGGATCCGTGATCACTCCGTCTATCTCGACTTCGCGAGCTGGTATATAAACGCGGTAGTCCCGCGTAAAGTGATCGTTTCGAGCGATCTCATTAGCATGTTTCAGACTGGTCAACGAGACCCTGAGCTTATCGGGACGAATTTTTGAGATAAATTTCAATGTTGGATATTTCGACGTCAAGTCATTAGATATTTTCAAAATATTAAGCGGTTTATTCTTCTCTTTGGTCCGAAAATAAACCACATAAAGGCCGGCCGAGGGTGAAGGCTCTTCGGGATACTGTTTAACCCGGTGAGTCTTACTATTTGGAGCAGATTTAGAATCTGTTTCCATTTTATCTTCGGGGGGCAGGGTAGAATTTAATGGACTTGCCATAGCGCGGTTGAGGTTCCGCGCAAATTATAGGGGGAGTCAAAATATAAGACGATAAAGGGACACGAAGGAAAAAAAATAATAATACTTAGCTAATGATCCGTAGCAACTCGGCCGCTGAGGCCAAGCGTTAGTTACAACGGCCTCAGAGAATTAATATGCACACAGCACCGGTTCACGGCACCACACTAAACGTCCGTTCACTGTTCGTATTGTTTTAACACAATAGCACCCGGCACTGTCTAACTGTATTTATTGTTTATACTGTATTGATCTACTACACAAGCTTGCGAATACAAAAGATTTGATATTAAATGACCTTGAAACGGATTAGAATGGATTAACGCACAGCTGCTCTAATGCAAACTACCATCCGATCGATACGACGGTCACGAAAGGAATGGTAGGTCATATTAGTGTATGGTTGAATGAACCGAATGTCACTATGCCGATATCCAGTTTTTGGTTGCGGAAGTACCAACAATAGCAATTGAATGTAATAAAATGTAGCTCAATCCACTTTCTCACACATGGTTGAATAGATTTGCACTAACTTAAATTCAAATGTTGTATATCAATGTAGCAGTATTGTGTAACAGAAATCTTCAAAACTATTTTCTAAACTTTTTTAAAGTGTAGTATTTCGGGGAATTACTTCTGTAATATATAGGAGAAAATGAAAATGAGAAAGACATCTTTACACCACTAGGTGGATTAAAATAAGTTTTTTTACATTCATCATATATGAATGATATTTTTCCCTGCAATCTTCTCTAATCCATGCAGCTGCTCTATCTAGGGCATGTGAATAAAAATTGGTACGGTTAGTGTAGTTTTACTTCCATCGCTTCCACATACTTGGCTAAGTCAGCAGTTAGCTTTTGAATTTGATAATGAACTCTAAATATGTTTCGATTCAAATCCAGAAGTAATATTTTTTAGGTATTTCCCAATTAATTGACTTACAATTTTTGCTTGAAGTTTTGATTATCTTAATGTAAAAGATTAATAGAATAAGTGATTCAATGGAAAAAAATATAGAAAGGGAAGTATTTAAATGTTGAAATCAACTGTGCTGCAAATATTTTAAGTGATAGAGTAAACGTACATTTACTTCAAGTTTCCTTAACTAAACTTACCTTAAAATTTATTTTAAGATTACTGTCTTATTAATTGGAATGTTAATGAAACTCAATTCGGTTTCCTACGGAGCAACTCCAGAAACGTGTAGCAGATCAACAGATTTTACATACTTCGATTGAAATAAAGCTTTTCTCCGATGAAGAGATCAATTCGACTCAAGGGAGAGTTGTATGAAGGGCGAATGATTTTTTGATGCGGTTTTTTCAAATCACTGTAGCTCGGAAACTGTTAATATAAGAAAAATGGTAACGAAGAAGAAGTAAATCGATTTAGCACTATAAAAAATACTGAAAAACATTATGCACTGAAAGAAGTCGAACACTTTTTCATATATCCAAAAATTAACAAAACAAAATTAAAATAAAATCTTTTGAATTTATTTTTTATTTTCAGCGAGTTTTTTGTGTTACATGCAGACCCACAGCATTATTATGTCTAACATCAGATCCTCACATCGGAAAACAAAAAAAAAAATCATTAGACAAAGGCGCGTGTGCAATGTTACTTTTGAATATTAGGCATCGTTTCCAATAGTTTATTGATTGCGTGAGTTGGGAAACTAAATTATTATTGTGTCTCACAAATGAATTGTCTGTGCTACCGAATAAAAGAAGTGTGGCTTAACGGGACTCATTTTCAACTTGAATTATCTGACGGATTCTTGAAACTTACACAAATAATTATATATATTTCATTTTATATCACCTTTGCTGCTAAATATTGTTGAAAATAATTAGTGAAACTAACCTCCAATGCGCTGCGTGAAATTAGCCTCCGATAATGAAAATTGTCATCTCTACTTTCAATCGATCTCTGCGCAAACCACAGGCTATGCAAATTTGGACAATATTAATGCTGGTTTCGCGAGAGAACTCTGTTTTGGTATCAGTTTCACTGCACACTCCCACAAATATAAGTTCGGCGAACTGTGCACTGTGTTCCGCTGGAATTTGGAGTTGTCGCTCCGCTTGCCAACAGATCCTGGATTCCGATCGAGAGTCAACCAATCCCGGAATCATACGGCCGCTGAGAGAAAATACGGGCCCGGGGGGGATTGCAATATTACGGGCTCCTATAAATGAGAATTAACCCTCGTGTATTTCCCACACCAAAAGGCGACTCTCGCATGAATTACGCCTGAAGGCTTATACGCACTCGGCCAGTAAGATCCGTCAGGCATGTTTTTTCTCTACGGCTTTGACTGAGGGTTTGTGTGCAAAAACAATGCGTTTGTTTCAAAAAACCGTATGTCAAAACGTTCACACACATTGACATTGCGTTCGTGGAGTTGGTTACATTTTTAGATAGAAGCTACTAGTAAACTATGGCTCGAATTTGCTGTACGCACACTGTGCGCAACTGAGAAATAATTACTGCGATCAATCCTGTACCCAGAATTGTGTTTCGGGAGGGGCCCTCATATCAAAAAATAATGTTACTAAAGATTACTTATGTACCTAATTCTCGGTGTGTCTTTTACCGGCGTTTTTAACAGACACTTTTAACTCTTCACTTCAAATAAATTTTGTGACTGTACCCGAGAGAAGGTTGTTGTATTACATTTCCAACGGTTACTGTCATGTTATTCCTGAAACACCTTATATAGCACAACAATCAACAAGACTTGTGATGATACCATATTCAGAGATCATTTACATTCCTACTTTAAATGACGTCAATTCACTGTTTAGAGTAGCACAGCCGATTCGTGGAGAACGGAAAACATCTAAATTTATAAGTTATATTAGTAGATGGTCATACAAATTTACTTCGGCTATACTGCCCATACTCGCATATCAGTCCCATATGGGTTTTGGCCACTTTTCAATTAGCCCAACGAATAACGTATATTTTTACGTTACTTTCAGAAATTAATTAATAATTTGGGGTTAGTTCAGTAAATTTTAAAAAAAATATCGTGTTGGGACTGTCCCATACGGAAAGTACTCGCATATCTATCCCAAGTATTAAACATCATGTTTTACTAAATTACTAAAAATGTACTGGATGCAATCATTTTTTTCTGGCCACTTTACTGCTGGTAGTGAATGCAAAAATTTGAATAATGCAAAATAAACTATCTTTGAATCGATCTTTGTATATAGCAGGTACGATAATTCTTCTTGGATATTTTGCGTTTCGATCTCAGTTTCTCACCAAACTTCCTTCAGAATCAATCGTATTTCTCCCATTTATAGTCATAATTTCATCCTCACAAGCAACAAATTTAGGAAAAGATTCTGCTTTTATGCCATAATTTCGACCAAAATCATATGTAGGCATATGCGAATATTTGAAATCGGAATTTTCTACAGAGTACTGTGCTGAACGAGTAATTTCAGAATATTTATCTCGGGATTTGATGGCATTGAAACCCACAAAGTCTCTGTTTGAGCTGTCTTCCGTGGAAGAGTTTCCGCCATACAATCCAATGGCGTCAAGAGCTGTCATTATATCACCAACTTAATTATATCGAACGATTGAAAAGTTTCACACGAATGAATAATCAAACATGAATTTATTCCACTCGCGAGAGAAGCATAGCATGCTAAGATGGGATCGGTGTGAGAATATCTTTTAATTCGCATATTAGTCCCATTTTGTTGCGCAACAGATTTTATTTAAACGAATGACAAAAAAGGCATTATTTCATTCCAGCTGAAAAGTTTATGATGTAATACATGTATGTGATTCAATAGTACCACGGATCTATCATCACAGTAGCGGAAAAAAGTAAATTATTACCAAAATATGTATTCATCATTTTTTCAATTTTTCGATTTTCAATATGGGATTGATATACAATTATGGGCAGTATACTGGTATCGGATCCGGAAGTAGTGGTCTGGAATTCCAAAACGAAATTCACGCCATTGTTTTCGTTCTTTGATCCTTTGTTTACTTTATAAGTTATACGAAGTTTTTTGTCTAAATTTTCAGTTTTTGGAAAATATCTGTTACAATTGTCCTTGAAAACAAAATATGTTTCGAGAGTTCGATTTCACACGATAACACAACGGTCCATTTTTAACGGAGATATCTATATTTTCGTGTAAGTGACTTTTCCCCCAATTCCAGCAGTAGGAATTTTTTTGCTTGGGAGCAAAGTGAAATACGATTTTTAATACTAATCTTTTTCTTTGCGCAGACTAATCAGAGGTGAACAAATCAAAGCAGCATGGTTAGAGTAGAAGTTTTTCTAGACCCCATCGTTTTTGTTTGATTTTGTTTTAATTTTTTGAATTTTTGGTGGTTTGAATTCAAAAATACGATTTTTCAAGAAAAAATCGGCCATTTGTAGCTGTAAAACCTCCCCTTAGTAACAAACAGCTAAAAGGGAAACGTTGGGGTCGGGTTTTTTATATGTAGATAGTGTCTGCAAAATTTTAAAAAAATTGGTGCAGTAGTTTTTGAATGACGATGGACCCGGACTTTCAAAACTTGCTTACGAGAAAAACGCATGTAAAGTTTATTATCTATAAAATCGAAGGAAACAATTCATTACTCAAGGGAGCATGTAGACTCTAACATTCTCAAGAAGCCATTTTTTTTGTATTTTGTTATAATGAAACGTTTCGAGAATGTTTTGTTAAGTTTTTAAATCAATCGAAGAAATTTTGGGCCTGTGCGCGCAGCTCTTACTTCTTCGTAGTATGAGATAAATGATTCTTCAAAAGTGTTAGACCCTACCCTCCCCTCAAATAATTTCATGAAAAATTAAAACCACCGATGAACATTCATGTAAAACACACATAGGAATTGATCTCATCATATCATCTCACTACTAGGTGGATTTAGCAAGATTTTCTGTCTGAAAATCACTTGCGAATTTTTTCAATCTCTCTGTTGGATCTTTAGTATGGATTTCAGCTGATTGTTAGTACTACTGAAAACGACATCCATACTAAAATGTTTAAATTTTGTTTTAAGCGGTTGTACAATATATGGGTTTCAAATCCACCGCAATTCTATTTAAAAATATTTGTGCTTGGGTTAAGTTTATGAGGGACTATTTGTGTAATAGTATAATTTTTAGTTTTATTGATAATTATTAGAATTGGCTGTTCTGGATTCCATTTAGTTTGCCAATTCCGGAAATATTGTTTTTTCTTTAGTTAATTTTCTTTCCTTAAGAGATATAGTCAGCATTCTATGGATCATTTTGTGGAAAGAAGTCATTTTATGTTGATATGAATGATTAGAAGTATTTGGTATGACTCTCTTCGTATTGGTTGGCTTCCTGTATATTTTAAGGGTCAAAATTTTAGATTTTTTAATGACAAGAAGATCTAGAATGGTTAAAGTAGTGTACTTTTCTTCTTCAGATGGTAATTTGATGTTTTTGTGGATGCTGTTTACGGTCTCCAGAAAGTTTCTCAGATTACTACGTTTGATGATGCAGAAAATATTATAGACATATCCCTACCAGCTATTTGATAACAAACCCTGTTTCATTAAATTCTCTCCAAATTTACCATAAACAACTCTCATAAGAACGTGAATAGAATGGGATTTCCTATATGGGCACCCGAAATTGTTTGTAAAATTCTCCCCTCAATTGAAAATAATTACTATTCATACAAAGTCTATCTAGGTTGAGATAAGACCTCACTTTACTTTTATATAAACTGTTGTTATTTTGTTGTAATAGCCAAATATACCACAATGAATATTTTATATTGTCTTACGGGCCACATCTAAGGAGCAGGGTTTGGAATATTCATTCACCGGTGAATGAACATATAGTTTCCATTGCATTGTGAGTAGAGATGGGCAACGATTCAAAAGAACTAGTTCTCTTGAAAGAATGAATGAGCCATAGTTCTTTTTTTGAGAACGGTAGTTCTTCAGTTCAAAGTTGTTGTCCTTTTTTTACTCTGAAGAGAACGGTGTCTCGGTTAGTCATTCAACAAGCAAACTAACTATGGAAAGAACGAATGAACAGCTCTCGAGAACTAGTTATTTTAATAGAACTCTGCATCACTGAACGGTTCTTTGAAATTAACTGTTTAACCATATCTAATTGTGAGCGAATAATTCCATTGTTCACAAAGAGGACGCCTTGCCAGCCAAAAAGAATCACACAAACAAAACGCTAGTGGAAGCAATTACATTCCCCATATATACAGATTGTACAGTGTGCTGGTATTAGAGTCTTCATGAAGTAAAGAGCCGAGAATATAATTTTCTCTCTCGTGGTCTAAACGTTGTTCATCTCAAAAAATAATTCATAGCAAGCAAACTATTTTCACGGGGCTGTGAAGTGATGGAGATTATATATTCAGCTTTCGCTAACAGACTGATGACTGGCTCTTAACTGTTGAATGTTTCTTCGAGGTCCGAACCCGCTTCACATTTGTTTATACAGAATATTAATGAAAACTATATTGGCGAAAACCGAATGTTTAATTTTAAAAACTATCCAGTCTGGAGAAGATATTTGCTTGCTGTGAATTATAGGGTTAGACATTCTCTCTTGGCAGATAGGAAGAAACAATAGTAGGGGTGAATATTGTTCACTCTCTTCCATTTCCGTTCATGAACAGTCATTCCAATAAAACAACAAGGCTCACGCTTCCTCAATAGCGACATGGTTCATGAATCAGGTTTGTTCATGAATATCATACGCCGTTAAGCATGTATACTCATCTTTACTGCTTCGTTCATCCAAACCCTGCTAAGGAGTAAACTGTGGTTTGATTCTTGTGATAAGTGAAATAGTTTTGGAAAACGAGTGACACTGAGTTAAAAAAAGCTGGTATCGAGGAAAAGCTTCCCTGTACGAATAACCCACAGATCACAAAATTACAATAAAAAAAATTACAAACAAGTTTTACAGTATAAATGTTTTAATTTCATCTGCGAGTAATGCATTTTCGGACAGTTCATGTCAATGTAATTAAAAACGCTTAACACCTAGAAAATTGCTACTAAAGTAAAGTGATATTATTTGTATTTTCTTGAAAATACATCTGTTGCAATGGCTTGTTAGTGATAAAGCTATAAGCAGCAACTTATCTAAAATTTCGTCGTTTAAGCGGTGAACGATTAGTTGCCCCCGAAGAGACCAACAGTAAAACAATATTTATTGCAATAGACGTTTTGAGATCAAATTACTGAATAATTTGTTAAAACAACAGATATTTTTTGCTTCCATGCATATAGGTAACTTTGCTAGGATTGTGCCATTGCTCAGTTGCACGAGTGACACCTCATTGGAACGTTTCATTCTTCGCTTAGGGTGTATGTCATTACTCAACTGTAACGTTTCATTACTCTTTTGAGGTGTGTGTTTTTACTGGGTGTAATTGCTATTCTGCCAGCACGATAAATTAAAAATGACAGTTTAGTTGAAAATAGAGATGGGCAGAACAGTTCATTTCAAAGAACCGTTCAGTGATGCAGAGTTATACTAAAAAAGTAATTCTTGACAGCCGTTCGTTCGTTCTTTCCATAGTTAGATTGCTTGTTGAATGACTAACCAAGACACCGTTCTCTTCGGAGTCAAAAAAAGGTCAACAACTTTAAACTGAATAACTACCGTTCTCAAACAAAGAACTATTGGTCATTCATTCTTTCAAAAGAACTAGTTCTATTGAATCGTTCGCCAAAGAATTGCCCATCTCTAGTTGAAACAGCAATCGATTAGTTGTACCAAGTTAAAAAAACCTGTTTTAATCCACCTAGTGGTGTAATGATGCTTTTCTCATGTACATATAATATTGTGGTATTCTATTCAAAAAAATTCTCTTCGAGTTTTGAAAGAAACCAAGAGATTGTTTATGCTTAACATACACAATAAAACAGTGCTTTGATTGCGTAAGCCATCCTTAAGAAAAACGAAATGGGTTCACTATTATATGCACTTTCCGGAATCCGGAACCGGATACCGGGAACCAGGATAGCCGGAATCGGTTTGTTTAGTTGCCTACTGATAATGACTATCGATTTGTGTAGTTTTGAGACCAGCTTAGAAAATTTTTTACGTTTTTTGTTTCGCCGGTTTAAGTGACGGTGTACGATATTGAACACACTTTACCCTATAATTCCGGAACCGGAAGTCGGATCCGGATGAAATTCAGGAATTCCGTATGGGACCGGGAAACCTTTCATTTGAATCTAAGTTTGTGGAAATCGGTCAAACCATCGCTGAGAAAAGTGAGTGAGATCCATTTTGGTATATATCACCACTATTTCCGGTACTTCCGGAACTGGATACCGGGAACCAGGAAAGCCGGAATTGGTTTGTTTAGTTGCCTACTGATAATGACTATCGATTTGTGTAGTTTTGAGACCAGTTTAGATTTTTTTTTACGTGTTTTGTTTCGCCGGTTTAAGTGACCGTGTACGATATTGAACACACTTTACCCTATAATTCCGGAACCGGAAGTCGGATCCGGATGAAATTCAGGAATTCCGTATGGGACCGGGAAACCTTTCATTTGAATCTAAGTTTGTCAAAATCGGTTCAGCCATCTCCGAGAAAACCTAGTGAGATTATTTGACACAAACACACACACGCACACACACACACACACACACACACACACACACACACACACACAGAGAGACATTGCGCAGCTCGATGAACTGAGTCGAATGGTATATGACACTTGGCCCTCCGGGCCAATTTTCACTGATTCAAGTGATTGCATAACCTTTCTATATGAGAAAGGCAAAAAACAATTTCAGAAAAACAACAAATATTTTAGTTGTTTTGAGATCGCTGGCTTTTGCGTGTAGGTGTAGGTGTTCCCCGGATTCACTGCCAGGGTGCGCACCGTCCTCTCTTGTCTCTACCAACTTCTCGATCGCTCGTAGCTTTAGGATTAATTTTTTATTATTTATAGGTTTCTAGCAATATACGAGAAAAAAAATCGATTTTTTGGAAATTGTTTGAAGGACCTGGCTTCAACCCATGCTCGAAACTATACTTTTCCATTACGACAACGTTAGGTCACTAACTGCAAAGCCATGTAAGATTAATTATTCAGGAGTTGTGATACTGCTGTCAGATTGATTATGGCTGAGAAATACTGACTTATTCGTTTCATAATTCAGATTGTCCACCATACAACTATCAATTGTTTAGATCGCAGCAGAACGCACATGTCGGAATACGATTCAGGAGGTTTTTAACGAATTAGAAGTTGCAGCAAAGAGAAAAAGCTGTTGATTCCATGGGTCGATAAAGAAAAATAGACCTACCTCCACACATAATGTGTTGTGAAAATTTACCGGGAAACTCGAAACACTCCTTTTCATGGTGGTAATAAATAAAAGTTTTTGTACACAAAACACTTGGTGTTACATGGAATTGTCAACCTAGGACATTTTTATACACGGAGTTCTAGTAGCTCTTGTGATATTCGTGAATATGTACGATGAAAAAGAGAAAACGAATTCGCTTGTATTGTAGTTTACTGAAATTCATATTTTTCATTCAATTTAGGATTGAGATGTAATGCAGACGGTCTCGAACCCGTCTAATAGTTTAACACTAAAATGGCACAAATCTAACACAGCTTTTTGTGCATTCTTTTATCTATAATCTCGCATTGTTTTGTGTTCATCTTTTCCGTCGGCAGTACAGGAAAACCAAAAGGAAAGTGTCTTCTCTTTGACTAGGGTGATGTATCATTCCTCGGTTGGTTGGTTAGGTGATATGAAACTTTTCCTCATTTTTTTCGGATGCTGGCACACACGTAGAATGTGTACAGTATAAGTCATTCCTATCACCATCATCAACCCTATCACGACCATCATCATCATCGTTGTCGGCTACATCATCTTGTACCATCAATACAAACGGTAACAACAATACGAACGTCAGCTACGGAAGCAGACGAAAAATGATAGGTTCAAAGCGCAAGTGAAGCCTGTCCACATCAGCTTAGTTGTTTCTCTAGAAGCAAGGTAAATATATACAAATTATTGTTTCCACTGCCGCCACCTTTCTGCAAAGTGTCTGGCTTGATTACTCACTCCGTTCAACTTTATTACGCTCGCACTCGAATGCCGGAAGCTGGTTGAGGACAGATGTCGTTTGTGCGAAAATATAACTTGGGACTTCGAAATAAATACATACGGTTCTCGCCTTCGGTTGACTCATGAAATGGGAGGTTCTTGAGGAAGATAGGATGTGATATCCAGCAGTCACTTTTCGGTACCGAGCACCATGCAGGATCATAAAAATAAATAGAGTCGTGTTTTCCTGAAGGTGTCAAAATGAGAAATTTTAGCTCGATTCGCAAATGAACTCGCTACTGTCGGCGCGATAATTCGGAGTACGGAAAACCGCTTTCAGTATTCTGGCTGTGGTCTGTGGCAGTTGAATAAGATCAACTCGAATATGTCATCCAAATAAAAAACACATTTACTAACGTCGCGTGTCCGTTTGGTAGACCGTTCGAATCCTCGTCGTTCAGAAACATGTGTTCAATCGAGAGTTTTCTTCAATAAAACAGGATAAATATGTACGTATAAAAAACAATCAATGAAGTTTGAACCATTTATTTCCCCATTCGGGCGGTTTTATTGGCAAAATTTAGAGTCGTTACAGTTTTGTTTGAGTTTTTACTGCCGTTTACTTTTCTGACTGACTTTGTTTTTTTTATTATTTTGTTTCGAGTGCCTTGTAAGCATTTCCAGTGCAAGCTTCCGTCTTGCCAATTTTTTACGGTTTTACGTGGTTACAAAAGTTTGATACGGATTTATTTGTGGACAATTTGTTTAATGATTTTGTATGTTTATCTCTGCACTCATTTTAACTGATGATAAGATTCAATTCACTTTCATGTATCAACAGAGCGGTATAGTATTGGCGTGCTTCGTTTATTCAGCTGCCACCATAGCTCCAAGCTACGATGCTGGCCAACGTTTTGTGTGAACTTGAGTGTGAGTGTATTTCTATTTGACAATCCAATATAAAGAGTCTTGTTTTTTGCTAAGGATACAACCAAATGATTATTCTTTTCGTGACCTTTCCGTTAACTCTGAGAAGTTAACACTCTTTAGTTTACTTTTTTTAGTGCTAATCACATTTGTTAATCGCGAATGACAATTTTTGCTGTGTAGCATAAAGCAGGTCGGTCGGACTATCATCTTCTACATATTATTTACAGACACTTTTCGTGGGTTAATACAATCTACATTAGGAGACATTCGCTAAACTATTTGTTTTTTGGCCTCATGATGAGTGTGTTAGCTAAAACATTTCTGTATCTAAATATAATGGTTCCCTTTAAATGCTCTTTTGCTCTGTCCAATTCCTTGATTACGTTTCATGTTTATTTTAGTCATAATCTTTCCTAGCAGGTCTGATTTAAATATTTTATTAGGTAAATAACAGTTCTGAAACAAACTCGGTTTTATCTTTCTCTACTGATTATATACATTTGGATTGGCCATACCCCACAGCAATATTTACAGTTGTTTTGTATATTATACTAGTGTTGAACAATGTGGTAGCATATTGTTCGTGTCGGAAAACAATATTTTTCATTCATGAACCTGTGTAAACTTTCAAGTCGAAGTACGTTGGTAAACACTATATCACCACAGTTTTCCGCTCAACTGCTCGCTACGATACTTGAGAGTTTCGTTCCATCTGCCAAATACCATTAAATGTATATCAGTTAATCGCCTAATAGTAGAAGGTGATTTTATCGATCACACATATTTCATGTAGAGGTACAAACACCTGAGTTCTGCGGTGTACATAACATATGTATTATGTGATACTTTCGATGAACTGAGACGATAACGCAAAGTTAACAAATTAGCTTGGAAACATACAATGCATTGATTATAGCAGCAAACAATGAGCGCTTAGTCATGCATACATATACAAATAACTAACTCTTCCAAACTTTTAAAAACAAAATAAATCCATCTATTTATTTCACCGGAGTTCATTAGTAGTAACATTTTTATATATAGGGTAACATAGGTATTTTGGCCACTTCATATGTTTTGGCTCACCTAACAAACTTTATGGATTTAATCGATGTTAAGTAACCCATGTTGCATCAATTTGAAGCTAATCACATTCAATTACCTATTGCAGAAGGGTTTTTCAAAGATATTACAACATTTGGTGGATATTTCTACAAAGTAGGCCAAAATAAAATCAATCCTAAAGTGGGCCAAAATGCCTCTGTTACCCTACTAGTTGTATGTAGATTACAACAATAAACAACAATTCTTGGCTAGATTAAACGAAGTACTGCCCTAGCGTAGAAAAGTCACTGGTAAAAAAATGGTGCTGTTGTCAGGTAATTAGTGGCGTTTTTGCTGCATTTAGTTTAATTTTCCATTTTAACAGATAATCACTGAAAATATTTAAGCTTCTTCATAGGCGACTGCAGATCACTCTTAGATTTCTACCTGTGGCTTGTGTCGTAACATAATAGCGATTTCTTACAACCACCGGGTAGATTTGGAAGATCAGAAGTGAAAATATTATACAAGCTATGCTCGAACCCTGCGGAATGCCTGCTCGTACGGGTAGGAATTCAGATTTGTAATTCTGATAGCTAACCTGAAGAGTACGATCAGTTAAATAATTTCGAATCGTTTTGATCAAATAAATAGAAAACTGGAAATCAGACATTTTTACTATCAAACCTTTGTGCCAAACACAGCCGAATGCTTTTTCTATGTCTAGAAGAGCAACTCCAGTGGATAACCCAGAAGATTTATTTGCTTTTATCATGTTCGTTACTCTTACAAGTTGATGAGTAGTTGAATGTTCATGACGAAATCCAAAAAAATTAATTTTCATTCATATGAGGCATCATTCTCAACAAAATAGTTTTTTTTTCAAAAACTTTACTGGTAGAAGAAAGTAAACAAATTGGTCGATAACTTGATGCTTCTGCTGGCTTTTTATCAGGTTTGAGGATAGAAATTACTTCAGCGTTTTCCCATCTTTTTCGGAAGTAAACTAATGAAAAACACTTGAAAATTATAACCAAGAGTCTCAAGACAACATCGGGAAGCATATTTCATATTTTATTCCATCATTACCAGGAGCCTTCATGTTTTTAAGTTTCCTTATAATTGACTTAATTTCATCAAAATTCGTCTCAATAATGTCATCTTGTAATAACACTTGAGTTGAGATATGATCATATTTCAGTGAGACTTCATTTTCAATAGAACTCACAACGTTCAAATTAGAATTGTGGACACTCTCAAACTGCTGAGCAAGTTTTTGAACTTTTTCGCCATTTGTAAGAAGTATCCGATTTCCTTCCTTGCGAGCAGAAATTGGTTTCTGAGGTTTCCCAAGAACCTTAGAAAGTTTCCAGAAAGGTTTAGAATAAGGTTTAATTTGTTCAACTTCTTTAGCGAAATTTTCATTTCCGTAATAGTAAATCTATGTTTAATTTCTTTTTGTAAATCTTTAACTATGTTTTCATAGTAGGATCACGAGAACGTCGATATTGTCGTCGACGAACATTCTTCAGCCGAATGGCTAGTTGAAGATTGTCAACGATGATAGAAAAATTTAATTTAGTTTGAGCTTCGTGAATTGAAAGATTTCTAGCCTCGATAATGTAATAATTCAAATTATCTATTGCTGTGTCGATGTCCGCAAAATTTTCTAAAATAATTTCATGATCCACATGATTTTCAATGTGAGATTTGTATTCCAAGCAATAAGCTCTATGGTAGTTGAATATAGAACTAATTGGATTAATTATAGCTTTGTTGGAAATTCTGAATGTTACAGGAAGATGATCTGAGTCAAAGTCAACATGTGTAATCGGTGACTACAAATGTGACTTCGATTTGTTATAACCAGATCACATGTAGACGGGATTTTAACGGAAGAGAAACAAGTCGGATTACTGGGATAAAGAACTGAAAAGTAACCAGCAGAGAGTTTTTTTTTTTTCATAAATACGTTTATTTCATAAGGCAGTTTACATAAGTTTTTCTTCGCCGTAGCATCACTTTTACATAATATTCTTATCCTAATTTAATTCTAACATAGTCACAACGTTTTGCATTTATTAAAACATATTCTCTTATTACTTAAATATCATCTTAGGTAACTCGTCATTAATTATGAAATCTACTCGGAAATATTATTTGAACCAAACGAATAACTTCTATAAATTATAAAATAAGCTGTTATTTTCAGACATTTTGTTAATAATTTCATAAACTGTTTCGAGTTTGTTTGTGTCATTACATTATTTTTATTCTAATTTAGCTATTGGTTGAACTCATGGACGCAGCTGGGATCAGAACTAAGTCTTGAAAGGGGCCTTTATACAATTGAAACTCCAGTTTTCTTTATGAAATGATAAATAAGTTTCATGTATGAAAGGTCACGACAAGCAAGAATGTCTCGAACTGGGATATTGGATAGTCTACCTTGGGGACCAGCAGAGAGTTGATTATGAAGTATTTTTCCATTGCGGTTTTTTGCCTACAATTCCACGTGACATGCTTTGCATTTAGGTTCCTTATTACGAAAAATTTCGGTCGATATCTTGTGAGTTTTTGCAAATCACCTTTAAAGAAATTTAATTGTTCACCGGTGCATTGTAATGGCAAATATGCTCCAGCGATGAAATAAATTCCATGAATGGTTTCAACCACGATTTCCAAGCCTTTATAACTTTAGTATTGAAAGAAGGTAAAACCCGATGTTTAATTTGCCGTTGGACAAAAATGGCAACTCCACTACCCATTCCAGTAAACCTTTCAAATCGATGAACCTCATAATGAGGATTGCTTTTCAATTTGACATTTGGTTTAAGAAATGTTTCTGTCACAATGGCAATATGAATTTTGTGAATTTTGAGAGAATTATAAAATTCATCTTCACTCGATTTCAAAGATCGAGTATTTCAATTTAAAATATTCAAATAATTATTTAACATCACTGCTAAATTTTAAATTCATTATAATATTATTTGGAAACTGCCATCCAGCTTTAAATGCTTCAAAAAGTGATGAAGTCGAATCCATTCGGATGATCATTTGAAAAAGTTGATCTTGTAGGTAGATTATTTTATTTTCCGTTATGTCGCCTATATCGACTTCGTTTAAAGAAGCGAATGGTATTTAAGTAATATTGGTAGGTAGATGTCTACCTGTTACACTAGCGTAACTGCCATTAGAAGAAGATGACTTGGCCGATCTACCTATCAATAAATTGTTTTCGTTAAAAGAATAACTGGAAGGCGTATCTGTTTTTTGTTTTAAATTCGAAGAAATAAGTGCCTTAGAAGAATTAGGCGTGGCATTTGTTTGTTTGTTTTTTTTTTTCAGGTATGTTCTCTAAATTTAAGGTCGTTGATTTGACTTGTTGTCTAAGCGAACGAGCGTCTAAATTTTTCCCTGACAAGACATTTCAATCATTTGGATTTATGATTTCCATCGCAATTTGAACATGAAAATTTATCAGTGGTTTCATTCATTGGAAAGACGTCTTTCGAATGCGATTTACCACATTTCAAACACCATATATCCATATGACAAATTTTTGGTACCATGGCCGAAGCCTTGACAACGACGACATTGCGTTATGTTTGCAATACCATTATGCTGTTTATAATGTTTCCAATGAATTTTTATGTGGAAAATGAAACGTGCTTTTTCTAATGTTTTCAAATTGTTTACATCACTTCGAGTGAAGTGTATTAGGTAAAGTTCATGAGAAATTCCAGAACGTGGTTTGAAAACAACATTCGCTCTTTATTTCATAAGTATTACTTGGGAAGGGGCAAAACCAAGCAATTCTTTTAGTTCATTTTTAATTTCATCAGTACTTTGATCATTTGATGAGCCTTTCAGGACAGCCTAGAAGGGTCTGTCTGATTTTATATCATATGAATAAAATTTATGAAGTTTCCCGGACAACTATCGTATAAGACGCTCGTAATCTTCTAATCCATCAACCAAAACTCGCCATTCCTCTTCTTCCGATTTGAAATGAGACTTTTACTTCCGGGAGAAAAGTAGGAAGTTCAGTACGGAATGCTTTGAAGTTGGAAATCATCACCATCACTGGGGGCATAGATTGTTGTTTCTTCCCAGAACGACAAGCGTCCATCCTGGGAATTTTAGAAGAATTTTTTCTATGTCGCTACAATCCGGTTCAGGAAGAATCTCGTAAATATTGTTAGACGGCATAGAATCAACGGAAGGGAAGTCCGTTATTTTTACATTCAGATTCTATAAGATCGCCAATGTTATTCCGTATTGAATTCTTTTTAGCTTTAGGCTTGTTGCCTTTCCGGTTGGACGCAGGCATTTTTGAAGAATATAAATTAACTAGGCAAAAAAAGTCTTCGATTGGACTCCTAGTTTGGATAAGTCTTGATAAAGACTGATTTTGTGGTAGACCTAATAATGCCTGATTAGTTCGAAGAATATTTCTTTGAATAGCTAGCCTTAATAAAGGCTGATTAATTTCTTAGTCTTGCAAAAGACTGATTATATTAGAATATCACTCTTTGTATAACCTTGAGGAAGACTGACTTATTGTTAGTCTTCAAAATGACTGATTCAGGTAGCCTTGAAAAAACCTAAAGCCTTGAATAAATGAAACTCTAGGTAGCCAGAAAATTTATTTAGTATCGTGATGTCAGATCTCAACTAATAAATTCCTTGCGTATCCAAGGTAGACTATCCAATACCCCAGTTCGCGACAGATTAACCCAGATTAACTGATGAACACCGAAATACTAATATCATATTTAAAGAAACTTGTAGTAATATGTTTTATTAAATGCTAACCATTGTGACTGTATTCGATATATATTAGGTTTAAAGTACTATGTATGGTGGATGATACGGCGAAGAAAAGCTAATGTATACTGCCCTATGAAATAAAAAATGTAATACCTAATATGTAATAAGAATCAAACAAACTTTATGCAAAAAATTTTGTGCTCAGTTCATCGAATATGTGTTTATAGTTTTTTCTTAGCTTTGGTGGAATGTTTAACGATAAACGATTATGACAAATGATGTTATTTATTCAAATACGATCGGCTTTAAATGCATATAAACTCGCGCATTCGAGCTATAAAGGAATGTTTCATTATGACACTAGAGTGTGCAACAAAATGAAAATCCTATCGGATGCGAGCGTTCCAACCAGCGAACAAATAATAAGCGTAAATGGTCCGGATAGACACTGCTGCTGGAGTGGGTTTCCTACCTGCTCCACTCTCCTGGGCAATTAGGCTGTGGAAAAGAGCGTTGCTCGTTTAGTGGTTCCATCAGAACAGCAGCAGCGACTGTGTAGCCACTTCGGGTTTTCATAATTAAACAGGGATCGAGTGGCTCACTGGTGATTAGCTTCCCCCTTTAGGTAGTTTAACACCAAGACCCCGACTATCACACCATTGTTACGAGATTTTACTTCTTATTCATTGCCTCTTTTGTTCAGACAGAATATCTTCCTAATAGAATTTTAATATTATGTTACATTTTCTCCATAACTTACCAAAACAAAAGCGCCACTAATATTTGCTGATTCATTACTGGTTTTCATTGATACTTCGAACATTGCGAAACTGTCACTGTTTTCAAAATAGTGACGCCGCTTCACACCTTATTTTAGCAACCGAAAGTCATGCTCTGGATGAGATAAAACAAAACTCAGAAGACAACCCGATTTGTCCGATATGTTCGGACCATGTACAACCACAACGCGTGACTTAGCACACAATTTTAATATTAACAATGTAAACACGCACTTCACACTCGTAGTTGAATGTCACATTCGGTAGAAACAACAAAAACGAAAACAATACAGTTTTGTGAACAAAGGGACGTTGGAAAATCTCCACTTGTAACTAAATACCAAACTTAAATCGTTACGTTTCAGAAAAAGGAACGCTACCCAAATAAGCTTCAACCGGAATCTTTTCCTGTGTGACCAAACTTGATTTGCATTATTTTAAGCGCTGTAAAACTAGACCTTCTGCAAATGAAATGGAAATTTTTCTAATGGAACACGTGTATCTCAACGTATCATATGTATTAAACGTTTGAAGTGCAAGTTAAGTAATAATATTCGCTACGTTAACAAAAACATGTACAGTGTCGAATATGATAACTTTAAATACAAAACTCCTACGTACGCAGAATACGGTGCCGTAGAAGTGCGTATACATGACCTTCCCCCGCAGGTAACTGACATTTACATTCGAAGAGATATGTCGCAGTACAGAGAGCCGTTTTGTTTCAATCATTTTTAAATGTAAGACGCCAAAAAATTATCCACAAAAAATTGGCATGTGTTTTATTTGAATTTTAAATCAGTAAGCTCTTAAAAAGTATTCTTAAGTTATTGTTGAAACGTGCTCAGATTTATTAGGACTTTAGGAGTTATCAGGTGGTGCGGTCACCCAATGGTCAGACGAAATCATTAAATCATCAACAAATGTAGCACACCTAACTAAAACCTGTGCTTGTTAAATTTTTGGTACTTTTATTTGATTGTAGATTTTAGATTACTTCTGAAACGTTTTACTTATACTCAGCAACAAATTATGAAATTTTCAGGTAACGTAAATCCACATATGAAATAATGCATATGAACCTCTGCTGTTCTCTACATTTTTATTGTACTCCTATCAAGCTCATAATGCTCTTCCAATAGCTTACTTACTATTCATGACACCTTGCATTCCACGACATATCGTAATGGCAACTTGCAACGCATTCGAACAACCACAACTCTGGGCCAAAAGCGTATTCTGTTTGTTGGACCTACAAAATTTAATGATCTTCCTCTTGACATACAACGAATCAATATCCGTACCATATTTAAATCTAGACTGAAGCACTACTTTATACAGAGACTGAATGACCTTTATATTCAATAAGCGTAAATTTTAAGCAAGCGTAATATATCAACGGTAGTTAAACGTCAACAGTATTTTATTATTTAATTATACATATTAAACGTGGATTCCTTAATAGGAAATTTACTAACACTGAGATTCCACACCATAATTGCACATCTTAGAAAAAATTGTTCGTAATCTCAGTTTTTTTTAGTGTTAATCAACTGAGTTTTTGTTAGTGTTAATCAACTGAGATTAGTTCCGCCCATAACCCGGGGGATCCTTGTTGAGCGTTTTGGTGTGGGGGAGTGTGGTTGGCAATTAAAAAACCTAATTCAAAAAATGACTGAATTTTGCCATAATGATTTCAACATCCCAGTCAAACATATCCCAGTTTTTAAACACGCGTGTATACTTACATATTTCAGGACTTAAAAATATGTCAGAATGCTAATGCATAATCATGAAAATTAATTATTTTGTATGTTCGAATAAGTCTTAGAAGACCTAAATTTACTCGATTTTTTCAAGGTGTGTATGATAGTTGAAACTCTTTACTTTATTTCGTGGTACAACATGTTTACATTATTGTTGCAAACATAAAAATTATGTCGAATGAGGTTGAAGTGTGCAAGCACATTTTTTAAGAAGGGCACAAAATTTGACCAAGCCACTAAAACTACCGAAAAGAGTTATCATTTGACCAGCGCTTGATTGTGATTCGGAAGTTTGGAAGTGGAACAAATCGGAAAGTATTCTCCCAATAAATGGGCAAAAAGTGAAAAAGTGAAATGGAAAAATATTGTGAAAATCCGAATCCCTCTGTATAAAATGTGACTCCCATATTTGGAAATTCCAAATCATATGTACAAAAAGTGAAGAAGTAGCGAGAACGAAATGACAAGTTAAATTTCACTGCAAAAGTCATGCTATGAAGTTTTACACCAATTTTTTGCAAAACCTTTCTTGTACTAAAATGTATGACAAAATATATGTTCTCGAAGACTTTGAACAGCTTACGGGTCTACTTTAAAAAGTAACAGGACGAAGAAGGTGTCCTAGTATCCGAAGAAGTGTTTGATTTGACAGTCCATGTGTAGTTGTGGCCGAAAATCTAAAATCATTGTTTTTAAGAATATCGAAAGAAGTTGCTACATTTTATCAGAAAATACGACTTTCCAGCTCTATTTTGGCCTGTTTGGTCTCTTGTCACTATGCGGAATCCAAAATATAAGAGGTGAAATACGTGTGAAAATCAGCCAGTCCACCAAACTGTGTAGAACTTCGCCCAATAGAGAAGTAGTGGACTCTAATTAAGCGGAAATTCTTCTAAACTAAGAAGAAATCAAATGGTACCAATGATTTCAAGGAAAAGGTGGACAATCGTCACCGCGGGCCTATCTGAGGATACCGTTCGGAACCTAATGGTGGGTATACCACATATTAGTCAACTGTTTCTAATGTTTCTCTATTATTTCGAACTAAACAACTGATTTTGTTGAAGCAGGCCTAATTTTTATTTACTGCTATTATTTTGGTGTCCGAAATTGATCGTGAACAGGTTTTACTGGCTGATATGTTGAATATCTTCACTGTGTCTGAGCAACATCATCGATTAAGAACAGTTGTGCTGTCTGAGGTTTTCAAAAAGGATCTGCGATCTCAAAACAACGATATTGTGTCATATGAATGGAACTTCTTACCGACATGAATAAACTTTCATGTTCCACATTATTCAGTTCTTAATTCGCTTGAGAGAGCACAGCTCAATTTATCCAACGCCGTATATAGCTGATGTGAAATTATTGACAACAGTGGATGCCATTTTCCTCCAGAGTCAACTCGAAACTTTTGCGGAGTGGTGCGAGATTGACCGAATAACATTAAATATCTACTGATGCTCGATTATCACGTTCACACGGAAAAGAACACCTATACGTTTCAACTATTGTCTCCGAGGATCTACGATAGATAGAGTTACATGTGCCAAGGATCTTGGGCTTTTTCTTGACGATTTACAAGCAACATATTTAGTACATTGTTGCAAAGTCTTCACGTTGCCTGGGATTTGTAATGAGAATGCTAAGCACTTCACAGATATCAACTGTTTGAAGTCTCTCTACTCGCTACTTGTACGTTCAACGCTCGAATATTATTCGGCGCTTTACCATAATGGAAATCTCAGAATCGAATTAATACAGCGATGATTTGTTCGTTTCGCTCTTCGCCAGTTACCATGAAATAATCCTCATCAGTTGCCAAGTTATGAAAGCCGCGGACTGCCTATCGGACTCGATACACTGAAAGTGCAACGTGATTAAATGAATGTGGTTTGTCTCGCCGTGCTCATCAAACCCGTCCGATATGTGATAAATATGTCCTACGATATTTAGCTAATCAACGTGGGTATTTGGCTGATATCGGTTCAAGTTTGACGTAGGCAAATTTTGTTGTGAGTCATCCGCAACCTATACTTAATTTATCGTCCCACCAAGGGGCATACATTATTTAAATTATCTTTTTTGGTTTCAATCCTTAACGTCTATCGTCCATGCGTTAAAAATTCTGTTTACCAAAGTCGCAGATTCCACTTTACACTTCACAAAATAAATCAAGGGAAGAAAAAAAGACCTTTTTTCGGCACCGCTTGATCTTGGTGCCCTAGACAATCCTCTATGCCTTTATTCGACCCTGTGAATACAATTAAACACAGAAAATTAATGTTGGTACTGTATAGAGTGTCTAAGCAAATAGTTCCGTATTTATCGATTATGAATACGTAAGCCATGTAAACATGCTCATCTGCGTCATCAATGTTGGTACCGGGTTACCTGCTGAACTAATACGAGTAATCCTTCTGAGCTCATACGGTTTTTCGTTGGATATCAAACGATCAAATTGAATATCCTTAGTGGGTTGAAAGTAGGTTCACGATGGGGGTTAATTTCTGTTTTCCACCTGTTTTATTTTCTCTGTTACTCTGTTTAGAATCCAATTTAAGTCAAATCTGTCAGTAAATTCCATTTGTTTGTCGAACTCAACTTTGTTTGTCTAAAAACTTTACTGGAGAGAGAGTAGAATTAAATTCAATTAAATTTACCCTTCCAGCTATCGACAGAAGGAAATGAAGTATGTCCATTTCGATCAAATTGGATAACCGAAGTTTAATCCGACTGGTTCTGTCGGATAGTTGTTGCACTTGTTTCGTCCTGACAGAGCTTCCAGGTGGTATCAATCGATATCCACAAGCTAATTACGTCTGGTTTACAATTACACATTCATAGCTCGTTACTCGTTGAACAGCATTCGAAAATATAGAAATGTGCTTGGTGGTGGACGGCAGAGCCATACCGATGATTTTAGACACACACACTAGCATGAGAAGCAGGTAGTTCGTTGTACGGAGAAATATGCTAACTAATGTTTGATTTCTCTAGTAATCCGATTTTCCACTTGGATCCACTGAAGTAATGCAAAAAAGCTTACCGGATTATTCTGTTACGGAGATTGATACTGTTTGCAGTAGAAAGTACCGACTGGTTAGAAAGAAATTAGTTACTTATAGATTTATTATGCATCAGGTGGCGAGTGCTTGGCTAGGGTTTAATAGAATCATAATAGTAGGTGGTAGTTGAAATGGCATGATAAAAATGACATTAATCAAATTTAAAACTTGTGAATGGAGATAATGTGCTGGAATGGAAAACCTGACCAAAATGAAATGTTTTTTGCAATAATAATATTTGTCAAACGGATGAAGATAACACAGTTGTACTAGTTTGTATGTCAATTTGAGCCGAATGTCCAATAAACTACCACAAATGTCAAACGCTTTCCTCACTAGCTTAAATCTTCACACAGCTTCCTGGTCGTCGTCAGCTGTGCTGTACCGGTGCTATACGGTTATCTCCTGAATCTGAACACGTTTCTTCAGTGTCGAAGCACTACCGGCACCAGGAACAGGATTCATCCCTGATGTTGACGGTTGGTTCTGATTGGCCATGGATCCTGTGAGATTCCCGCTACCACCGAGGCCAACCGAACCACTACCAACGGTTCCAACGCCGCAATTACCACCACCGCCATCACCAACACCACCACTACTGCTTGCATGGTGGTGCAGATGATGGTGATGATGATGAGTGTTACTACTATTATTACCTAAGCTAGTACTACCGATAAAATGGTTACTACGGGGACCGTAAGAACTGCCTCCACTGTTACTGTGTTTTGGATTTGTGGAATTCACTAAATCTACCGTGATTATGTTGCTGTTGCCAACTACTCCGGCCATATGTGGCTGCGGTTGACGGTGCTGGTGGTGATGGTGATGATGATGGTTACTACTATTTACAAGGATTGAAGTTAACGGCGTTCCCGTTTGGGTGGCCACAGCAGAATGGAGTATTGACTCTGTTGATGGAGGTGGTGAAGCGGAGGAGCACGGTGAACCGGAAATTGGCACCACAAGCACGGAACCCGCATTTGGCGAAGACGAACAGGCACTGTTGCTCGACGATCGGATTGGTGGCAATGGTGCAGATTTTGCGGCTCTCGGTAAAGTTTGAATATGGTAGTGATGATTAGTGTCCGCAGCGTCGGTTGATGGTTGATGATGTTGACTTACTGATTCGTTCATTGTCAGTGCCGTTTGTTGCTGCAGGGAAAACGTCTCCGGCAGAGTGTTCTGTGTGACGAAAGAAAATTTAGAAGTTTTAGATCGTTGCAAATTTCTCATGTTGAGTTATGAACGCAGAAAATGGTATAATACACACGGATAAAAATCCATTGCTGGTGCCATGATCAAATCATGGAACATGTCTTCTCATGAAATCATGCCTTCTTAACGGGTTTTTATCCATGTAGGGTTCAAAAAGTTAACAGACATAAAACAAAAACAGTACTATCTTAAAATGTTTAAGAGAAAAAAAATTATGTTTACTTCCGTTTTGTTGACCTACAATCGCACTTCTGATATGATCCAGAGACTTGAATAATTTTTGTAGGTTTATTCATGATCATGGGAACGAAATTCCCAATATAACTTGTTGACTTTATTAGTGTGAAATTGTTTGCGGAATTTTCCGATAACTGAGTGCAGAAGGAAAAATATTTAATGCGGCTTCGCCAAATCGTTTTGTTCGTATGCTTTCCGACCTCGCTACCGCTCGTTCGGACCTAACTGAAGCAAAGAAACCCAGCTTTGAGTAGACCAGGCAAACGAGGCGGTTAAAGGCCTAAAGGTATGCAAGAGGCCACCTCAGCTGGCTTTGTGCCGCCGAGCCATCTTGGCTTCGGTTATGTGGCTGCGCCATATGCAGAGGTATAAAAACAAAAAGATACTTTTGACCCTAAAAAACTTACCATTTCGGCGAATTGGCTTTTTCGGCGAAATGACCCTTTTGGTGAAACAACTATCGGCGAAATGACCCATGATACCTTTCTCATATTATCCATTTTCTCCTATATATTGCAGCAGAAATTCAAAACACTACAATTTAAAAAAGTTTAAAAAAGAGTTTTAATGATTCTGATGCATAATACTACTAGACTTATAAACTACATTTGAATTTATAATTTTGAAAATCGATTCAATCAAATGTGAGAAAGTAAAGTGAGCTCCGTTTTATCACATTTAATTACTATTGTCGGTACATCTGTAACCGGAAGTCAGATCAAAATGAGAATTGACAACTCTGTATGGGACCTTTCGGGGGCGAGCACAAAAAACTGATTTGAAGCGCGAAGCGGTACTTATTTGGGTAAAATGCTGAGATCGAATTGTAAACAATAGTCAGCTGATTTATTGTCGCATTGCATGAAGGACACGAAACCAGAATATAGACTCTGTTCGTCTTGATTTTTATTTGTTTTGTAGCCGACGAAATCACATCATTATCCCAAATGTATGCAATTATATTTTTGTACATACAATACGGATTTCGATATTAGTGCTTCTCTTTGCCAAGCTTGTGTTCAAGATTTGTATGCAAGTTATTTTTATAGCGTTAAGTTTCTCTACCACTACTACCGTTCAGCAATTCCGGTTGAAGTGATGAACTTTTTCTCATTAATAATCAAGTTCATCTTTTATAAATTATAAATTAATCTTATGCACTCAAAATTTACCCTGAGGTAGTTGAAAATTTCTTAGGCGAAAACGACATAACATCGAATTTTACCCGAACTCGCATGACACAAGAACAAAGCATACCAATTAAAGCTTCAAATCGTTTAATAGCTCTTTCTGTCTTGCTGTCTAGCAACAACCTACCTCTGACATGTTACACGTAGGACTGAAACGTGAGCTATAATTTCGCTTCTATTTATAGATTCGTGTGCTACCAACAGCTTCGCTTTTGCATCGATTGACGAATCATAGCGATGCTTTCCCTTTGATAGATCGCTTACTCCTTCAAAAGCGTCGTATATGGCAGGGAAATCCCGTATGCCGGAGATTTTAAGCAGACAAAATAGGACACTGCTAGTTATCAATCAACATTTCAATGATATGTAATTGAAAATACACGGCTATGAACATTCAAATCAATACGTACATATATTTCTAATCAAATGATGAAATAATATTAATAATTGGTACAAAATAGACTGAGCTGTAAGTGTTTAAAACCTGACAACATTTCTACGAGTATTTTTCCTTGAGTTTCTGAAATAAAGAAAATAAAGATGTGTTACACATCAAAACTGCTCCAATGTAGTTGATAGTTGAATGAACCGAGTTTTACTATATCGGTATCCAGTTTTCGGTATCGAAAATATTAGAAATAGTGGAGAAAATGTAGCTCACAAAACTCGTTTTGCGAATAATTATTATCTTGTTGTATATGTTGTGCCACTTACATTGCGGGAATCTTTTCGCCAAGATCGCAAAACATCTGTGTGATTGAACACATACAAAAAATATGGAGTTGGTTTTCGCGGAGATGACTGTGACTATCTTATGTCGTTTTTAGCTTGATACCAAGCTTGTTTGAAGCCCGTTTCGAACCTAGTTTCAACGTTATTGATCTGAAATTCTAGTCAGCTTCGAACCTGATTCTTATATCAGGTTTGCTCAGACCCTCGTTACTAACTGCGAATTCAACACAGCTTCGTGAAAGTATTTGTTTGAGGCAACTACTATGGGTCAAATGAGAAACCTTATGGTATATTACTATTGAATTTTATCCATAATCCGATTTTGAAACTACAGGATGAAGTGTGTTTAAAATTTCAAAATTTGTTTCAAAGCTGTTTTAATTTATAGATTTTGAACGATGCGTGCTTTGTTCTATTTCATACACGCTATAAAGAAAACGGAACGGTTACGGATGTCTGCTACTGGTGCGTGATTTTGGTAAAGAACGGTGCTGCGGTTGATACAAATTTTAACTATTTCATGATAAGTGCTACCGAAAGAATATAAGAATGTCAATGAATTGGAATTTGTTTGTAAAAGTGAAGATAAATACGAATTTCAAGCTTTGCAATGAATATGCAATTTTTGCCCGTAGTACAGTAATACCGTGCCGGTGGTGTAGTGATGTCAATATTAATAATAATAATAATAATAATAATAATAATAATAAAAATAATAATAATAATAATAATAATAATAATAATAATAATAATAATAATAATAATAATAATAATAATAATAATAATAATAATAATAATAATAATAATAATAATAATAATAATAATAATCCCCCTACATATTTTATGCTGCTGATAGCTTGACATACATATGCAAAAGTAACAGAAACGCAAGCTCGCTTGTTGGATTTCGTTTAATTGGTTAAATCGAAATAGAGCATGAGATATTAAGTCTAGGTTCAAAACTGTTCCAATTTGTAGGTCATATTTGTTGCTGGCAAACAAACCAACTTCGGCTATTCAGGTCATCTGAATCCGGTTTCGGAAGAATTGGAAATAGTGATAAAAAATGTAAAACTTCACTTTTCTTCAAGATGGCCATATCTATTTTCACAAACTTATAGGTTCAATGGAAAAGTCTTACAGTTTCGTACGAAACTCCTGAATTTGTTGTGAATACTACTACCGCCTATGGAACTACAGGGTAAACAAGATTTGTAGATTTGGTTAGATTAAGTCCGAACAAATTTTCATATTTCTATTCAATGAACAGTGTTTTTGCGAATGATGTCATGAGTAATATGAGAATACTCCACTAGGTGGATTAAAAAAGATTTTTTTTTATTCAAGAGTCAATGAAAAGTAATTTGAGAAGTCCACAATAATAATTATGAGAATATGAATGATATGACGGAAGCATCATTACACTACTAGGGGGATTGTAAGAGGTTGTTTATCTACATATCAGCCAATAATTCCGGATCCCGAAGTCATATTCAAATAAAAATTAGGAATTTTTTCATGGAACTGTAAGATCTTTCGTTAGAATTTAAGTTTGTGGAAATCGGTTTAGTCATCTCCGAGGAAAGTGAGTGCACAAAAATGTTACATACATACAGATATTTTGTGTACTCGACAAACTAATTCGAACGGTAACTCGACCTTACGAACCTCGGTTCAAAATTCAGCTTCTTTATGAAAAAGGCACAACATCATCGCTGCTATTATTTCGACAGTACACTAATATTGTTTAGTTCAATTTTACTCAGTAATTATTACATCTTATAACGATTTTTCAATAGCCGAACTGCAAAATATGTTAATTCTACCGATAGATCAATGAAAAGATACATTTTTTTGACAGCAGTACCTGAGTAACAAAGCGTCACATTTTGCTGAGAATTCGCTTGAAAATTACTTGCGTTACTTTAATATCTGAGATCGGTAATCAAATTTAGGTGTGTGAGGATCATTTTTCAGATGTTTCGGTAGTACAAGTGCTGATCTGTATGCATGGTATGGTTACAGTTTTGTATGTGATGTACACACTCCAGTGTTAACGAACGAATCAGTACTTGACATTTTTTTCGATTTTACGAACTATTTTAGAAACTATTATCTTGTTGGTGTACAGGGATTCTCGTTAAGTGTAGTGCATGACAAATTTTGTTGACATATAAAAGTTTCTTATCCGTGTGAAGAACAGGTTAGGTTAATATCTGAAACCGAAAACTATAGTGGCATAACTTGCAAAACCATTTCAAATGGCCATTAGATCCGTTTTCTCCGCACAACAGCAATGCTATTTTTCTTTTAGTCGGAATTGTTAACCGACTACGAACAGCATCGACCACGCATGTACACATTTGCAATGATTGGAATGGAAGTGTAGGCAGCTTATAACAAAACTTTACTCTCCAGGGTATAGTAAAGAAATGAGATATGCCACATGGACCAACAGATGAAAATAATACCGACCGATGCTAACGAATGGAACCGGGTTGTATAATGGAAAGCCATGACTTTCTCCGGAGAACTGTAGAAGCACTATTAGATTTGGTAAATTGAAGTTGCCTCCGAGCAGATTTTCTTCTTACAGAGGTCCCAACCAAAACTCACTGGCAATTAATTTCTTGTTATATTGCACTATGGAGATGCTATATGATGAAAGCTTTGCTCTGATGCTACTGTTAAGGCTAAATAAACTATTTCCTGAATTCAACCCAAAAATGCCTATTCCGAATATGTCTATTTTGCTTCGGTTTTTGTCTCCGTTGATTTGATTCAGAATAAGCATCCCACCCACTTTTAATACATCATCCTGATGGACACTTTTATAAGGCGTACCTCTTAGTTGTTGATGTGATTGAGATTGAATGCTCACATTTCAACGTTTCTATGTTACACTCGTCGACAGATTGATGTCGGCTTACCGGCTTACAGTATATTTGTGGAGTTCAGATAATACAAGGATGTGAATATTTTCAGACAGTCACATTATTTTCATTCTCGTTCAAACGAGTATCTGTCAAACCACGGCAAGATAAAGGTGTAATTTTATTCAAATTTTATGATCATACAGTTTCGTTCCGTTAGTTTTTTGTACAGTGAGTACGGGAAATGAGCTTGCTTCTTCTTCCTAATATACACATTTGAATTCCAATCCGAAGTGATACGAAAAACCCCTGGCCCATACAGGGTCTGGTAAATACCTGAAACGAGATGAAATATAAATTCTAATTGATATTCGCTGTCTTTTTGCTCATTTGACCAACCTGGCAAAAATCGAGGTTCCTGAGTTTCAGTTTTATCTCATACGAAATCATTAAATATGTATTTCCGTCCTCTGACAAAAAATGGGGTTAGAGATATGTATCAAATTGCATTCAAAGCTGCTTTCTCATCCTCATCGGAGGTTGAAAAAATCTTGGTGATCGAACCCAGGTAGGCTGCGTGATATCAAATTGAATACTATGATTGTTTCCTCTTGAGAGCATTTGTAATGATAACGAACATAATTTTTAAATAAATTGCTTTAAGTTCTGTAATTGTTTATTTCTGAGTTTTTTAATCTTTTCACAGTTTTCTATAAAAAATAATTGAATTGATGCAAATATCTAACTTAGACGATTTGAACTGTTCCAATAAATCTTAGTAAATATCCACACTGGACCCAGCCACGTACTGGTGATTTAGAAAACAGCTAATGAAAAGTATGCAAAGTCATCCCCGATTCCGATTTGGATTTCATGTGAGTGTGCTCAGGGGATGGCAAACCCTAAGGAAGCGAAGGATTTTTTTACCTCTAGATGGGAAACAAGGATGCTACTGTACAACAGGGGTTCTGCTCGGAATCTGATCTTCTGCGGTGGGACGAAAAAGTTTTCATTTGAGCAGGGACCATTTGGGAATTAAATGAGCATGAGAAGTGATCTTTTATTGAGAGTTTACAAAACTTAAATAGGAGTTTAAATACAAGTCTCACAGCTCTTACACGTTCTGAATAAACAAGAGAAATTGACTTGAGTGGGAATGTATCAAATAAATTAATTAAAAACAATTCTAGTCAACACATTGAACAGATTTCCTATGATAATTGTGTTTGTTTGCGCAGTTAGCCAGGATGTTGCGATTGTTGTTGAAAACTGAAACACAACACATTTTCTCTCGTCTCAGATTTGAAAGAATGTTGACCATGAATTAATTTAATCTCCAAAGAAACGTTTCTGTTTTTATCACTATATATATATATATATATATATATATATATATATATATATATATATATATATATATATATATATATATATATATATATATATATATATATATATATATATATATATATATATATATATATATATATATATATATATATATATATATATATATATATATATATATATATATATATGTATGTATATACTTTTGCCTAATTACGTCCTCCTGGACCGAGTTCGTTTACCTGTTCGCCTTTTTGTACCGCGGGTCATTGAAATGCACTAATTGCAAACAATTGGGACATACAGCATCCCATTGTTGCAATAAATCCCGTTGTGTAAAGTGTGGAGGGAGTCATGCGAATAACTCCTGCGGTGGAGACATTGGAACGTGTCTCCACTGTAAAAAGGGGTGGCATGACCTCTCTGATTGTCCCGCGTACAAATTGAGTTAGAATCAAATGAAGCGTTCACTTAAGTAACATTCCAAGCGCTCATTTGCGGTAAAATTGAAATGTGCTACGCCACCTACCAAAAATCCTTACGCTTACTTGTCAACTGACGAGAGGGAATATGATGACCCCCTCGAAGGTACATCTTCGGCTGTCCCTCATAGCTCATCAATCAGAAAGAGGAGAAATATATCTTTTCATAAGCTCCCTACTAAGGGTTCGAAGATGTCTTTAGAGGGGGCTCCTAACACTACAGCATCAAGAAGTGGTGCCAAAAAACCGGAGAAAAAAGCTCCAGGTCTTGGAAAATTAAATTCTGTGCAAGAATTTTGACCACTTCCTGGGACCTCAAAATCCCCGAAAGTCCCTAAAAATCAATCATAAAATTTACCAAATACTGGGTTTGTTAAATTATCTGATATCGTGTACTGGATCATGACTGCCTTCAATATTTCAGAATCTCCTAAAAGTCTAATAATGGCTTTCATTGCTACAGTTAGAACATTTTTGAAGCAGTTGACTGCAAAATGGCCCCTTCTTTCAGCGATCGTATCCTTCGATGGCTAAGTCACCCCCCGAGGTCACGGATACAATCACTGTTATTCAGTGAAATTACATAAGTATCATCCCAAAAATAGACCCTTTCAAACTATTAGTAAACAATCTAAAATGTGGCGCATTAGCATTGTACGAAACTTGGCTAACTTCTGAAACACCCTTTAACTTCCACTGGTTTAACACCATTTTATATTCCTCCAAGAGCCTCGGTTGGGCATCGGCGGCTCAGTTATATCATAGAGCTCCTTCCCGCACCGACGTTGGTTTTAGGAGACTTTAACTCACAAGGTACGGGATGGGGCTGTCTTCACGACGATAACAGATCAGCTATGATCCATGATATTTGCGACAACTTCAATATGACAATCTTGAATACGGGAGAAATGACACGATTTACTGCACCACCAGCAAGACCAAGTGCGCTGGATTTATCCCTTTGCTCGATATCGCTACGGGTGGATTGCAAGTAAAAGGTGATCCCAGATCCCCACGGTAGCGATCATCTACCTATCGTAATTTCAATCGCTTGCGGATTAGGACCATCGGAGACAATCTATGTTTCGTATGACCTCACACGAAATATCGATTGGAAATGCTAACATACGCAAATTCGATATCTGAGAAACTAGAAACAACACAAGAACTTCCTCCGGAGGAAGAGTACACGTTTTCGGCTGGCTTGAATCTCGAATCCGCGATTCAAGCTCAGACGAAACGTGTACCACGTGCGAAAACTAACATCCGTCCTCCCAATCCGTGGTAAGACAAAGAGTGCTCATCACTGAACGCGGAAAGAACCTCAGCGTTCAAACAGTTTAGAGCCAATGGAACACCTGATAATTATCGTAATTACGCGACACAAATGAAGAACTTGATTAAAGCAAAAAACGCGATTACTGGCGAAGGTTTGTTGACGGATTAACAAAAGAAACATCGATGAGCACTCTTTGGAACACAGCCCGACGAATGCACAACAAAAACACCACGAACGAATGCGAGAAATATTCTAACCGCTGGATATTCGATTACGCTAAAAAAGTATGCCCAGACTCTGCTCCAGAGGATCTCCCGGGCCGTCAAATACAAACGAAACACCGTTTTCGATGGTAGAGTTCTCACTTGCGCTCTTATCGTGTAACAAAAAAGCTCCGGGGTTAGACAAAATGAAATTCAACTTGTTGAAAACTTTGCCTGACTCTGCCAAAAGACGTTTATTGAATTTATTTAATAAGCTTCTTGAGGATAAAATTGTCCCACATGACCGGAGACATGTAAGAGATATTTCCATTCAAAAACCAGGGAAACCAGCACGCTTAGATAACCTGCCGATGACAGCGTTGTGTCTATTATAGGACCCAAAGCTGCAGATCTCCAAGGACCATTGCAAGATACCGTCGAAAACTTGTCGACATGGGCTCTTCAAATGGGTATCTACGGAGAAAACTGATCTGGTTGTATATTCAAGGATGCGAGAACCAGCACAGTTACAGCTTCAACTAGGGGGTGGAACCATAGCTCAGGTCTTCACATTTAAACATCTCGGGGTCTGATTCGACTCCTAAGGCACCTGGAGATATTACATTAGGCATCTGAAATAAAAATGCCAGCAGAGAATCAATTTTCTTCGCACAATAACCGGAACTTGGTGAGGTGCCCACCGAGGAGACCTGCTCAGGCTGTACCAAACAACGATATTGTCTGTAATGGAATATGGATGTTTCTGCTTCCGATCCGCCGCGAACACCCATTTCATTAAACTGGAAAGAATTCAGTATCGTTGTTTGCGTATTGCCTTAGGTTGCATGCAGTCGACTCATACGATGAGTCTCGAAGTGTTCGCGGGTGTCTTACCGTTGAAAAATCGATTCTGGGATCTCTCATATCGATTGCTTATCCGATGCGATATCTTGAATCCGATGGTGATTGAAAACTTCGAAGGCTTGTCGAGCTCAATTCTCAAACCCGTTTTATGTCCTTGTATTTTGATTACATGGCTCAGAATATTATTCCTTCTTCGTTCGTTTCCAAACGTGCTCATTTTTTTGATACTTCTAATTTTACTGTGTTTTTCGACACATCCATGAGAGAAGAGACTCGTGGAATTCCGGATCACATACACCCTCAAGTAGCCTCTAATATCTTTCATAATGAAATTAAAAACAGCCAACTGTGAAAAGGTGTTTAACACTAACGGATAAAACATCAACAGGTCCACAGGCTTCGGCATCTTCAATCAGAACATCACCGCTTCGTACAAACTCAGTGATCCGGCTTCAGTTTACGTCGTAGAGCTAGCTGCTATTCAGTACACTCTCGAGATCATTGGAACATTGCCCAAAGACCATTACTTCATTGTCACGGACAGTCTAAGTTCAATAGAAGCACTCCGGGTAATGAAGACAGGAAAGTATCCTCCATATTTCCTGGGGAAAATATGGGAACATTTGAGAACTTTATCTAAACGGTCTTATTTAATATCGTTAGTCTGGGTCCCTTCGCATTGTTTAATTCCTGGCAATGAAAAGGCAGACTCATTGGCTAAGGTGGGCGCATTAGAAGGTGATATTTATGAAAGACCAATCTGATTATATGAATTTTTCAGTATCTCTCGTCAAAAAACTCTCGAAAGTTGGCAAATTTCATGGAGCAATGGCGAACTTGGACTATGGCTACATTCCATTATCCTTAGGGTATCGACGAAACATTGGTTCAGGTGGATCAACGTGAGCCGCGATTTCATTCGTGTTATGTCGCGGCTCATGTCAAATCACTACACTTTCAACACACATCTCCGGCATGTTGGGCTCGCGGAGAGCGGTCTCTGCACCTGTGACGACGGTTATCAGGACATCGAGCTTGTCGTGTGGTCGTGCGTAGAGTGTCGCGACGCCAGGTCGAAGCTACTGGACTACCTTAGGGCCCCAGGTAGACCGCCCGAGGTTCCAGTTCGGGATGTGTTGGCGAGTCGGGATAGTCCATATATGTTTCTCATATACCATTTCCTCAAACACATTAATATGGAATTGTAATCTGTTATATCTCGCTCATAAAGTATAATCTCCACCTACAGGTTCAACACTTACATCCGCCCGATTCTCTCTTTCCCCGTCCCTGTCCACCATCTTCATTGGAACTAACAAGTTCTTTATTTTTTGTCACTAACTTTTTCGTTCCCCCTTTCCCCGTCTCTTCACCATCTCGATGGTAACTAATTAGATCTCTGTAGTTTTCAGACATTTTCTTTCCATACCCCCTTTTCACCACGCTTTCCACAATATTTACTTTTATTCATTCTTTTTCGTAACATCACCATCACTATTTTTAATTATACTACTTTTATCCCTCTAACTGGCAACTCTTATTGAAAATAAACGGAAAAATTCAAACTATCTCAACTCATTCCCATGTCGACTCAATACTTAGCTTTTTGCAGCATCACCGAACGCAATATGTCGTTTCGTTTTGACGTGACAACTGATTTTGTGAGAAACTACCGACTGTGAACTGTGGCTTGCAAGTAAGAGGACTTATTGATGTATTATGTATCATTATGTGCCATTTATGGATGAAATTCCATGCTTATACAAGAACACAGGTAATAAGGAAGGTCAACATACCACCCTGGGCATACAAATATGGGTTCAATATCACTTTCTGGGGATATATTCGATGATATCACCAAGAGCCAAAGCTTTAGATTATTTGCTTATATGTAAATTATGGAATTACTGAAAAATCACAAGTTTACCCCTTCAACGACCATAAGATGTGCAGGACGAAATGTGTCAGTACAAGACAATATTTTATCTATTGGGGGTGTAAAGTAAGAGAATATCACCAGAAAAACATAGCAGAGTGCATAAGTTTGCTATAATTTCATGGAAAATATTTTTCCCTATGATTCTTAAAAATAAATAAAAGAAGAGTTGGGTTTATTATATCGTAGTCTAATTTATTGCTTTAATTATCCGAATAGTAAAATAAATAGTTAGTTATGGCATTCTACGAAACGAGTATTTGTACTTGTATTGTATTGCGAAACGATTTCATGTACTTGTGATTTGTATTGCACATAACACATTTATTATGTGTTCTATTTTCCATACGTCATTTTGCACAAACTTTTTTAGTGCAATACAGATTGATAATTATTTTTACTTATTCGTTCAGAAACACAATTGTCGCCTTGGAAATAAGTTTTCTTTTACATTCAGTAAAAAAAAACATCGATTTAATAATAATTGAAGGATCTATAACGATTTTTAAAGAAGGGAAACATATTTCCTTTGAGCGTTAAGGGGTTGATTGGAACCTTGACGGCGCCTATTGTCAAATGCCATCATGAGCTAAAAATATCATCATGGAGATTTCTAGTCATAGAAAAAGCTGATAATGCTTGCATTCTGTGATTATATTTACACCGGTTTCACAGTGCAAAAGCAGAATAAAGCAATATTCTATTTTCTCAAATAAACACACAAGCTCAGATTTCTATTGAGATTGTCATGCACACTAATTGGCAAACGATATTTATCTTCTTCTTTTAAATTTAGAGGCTCGGGTCTGTCTGTCTATAGTATCCCAAGTACACACACACTCACTTTATTTACGATTCGCCCACTCTAACATGAGTCAACATTTCAAATATATAGACATCAATTTTCCAGTCGTCTCTCAGAGATGATATATGGCATTAAAAGTTGGTAGGAGAAGGCTCGTGCCATGTGTATTGTAATAGCGGTTTAGCCTGTATTGAATCAGTTTTACAAAAAGGTCAACCTTTCTTGTCGCTGATTGTTATCTCTTTTCCTCCCACTTCCGTTACCGAACCAGTACGCACACCATTATTCACTGTTGTAAGTGTCCTTGAATGGACTTTCCATGAAGCAAGTCCATCGAAATGGGCAAAAGAAAAACCGACAATCCGTAAAAACAAACAGAACAACGAGGTTCCACATGTGGTTTCCTTATTTCTTCCTGCGGTAGCGTCTTTGTGTTGGTTCTGGCCCCGTCGCCATTTAACTGATAGTAATCTTAATCGTAATGGGCTAATTTGATGGAAAAGCTTTTGAGCATGTTCGGTTTCAACCGGAAACGGCAGTCAAAAAGCCAGAGTGTGGACCCTCTTTGAACGGGAAAAATAATTTCAATATAAAAGGTGAAGCTTTGTATTAACCGACCGTGGTTTTTGTTCTTAATATTTTTCGTTTCGTGAGACTTCGTATAACAGACAAAGTATGCATTCAAGGTATCCGAAAAAGGCGGATCATGGGTGTGTTCTCAGATGTTAGTTGCATCACTTTTATCTGAAATGTATGAGAAGTGAGGTAGTGAAGAAAATTATACTGGAAGTACTGCACATGTTTAGAATAGTCCTTTGAAGAATATTGATCTATGCCTGGTGAACGACCACAACCGATTAAAGTCGGGGTTAAATGAACGATACTTAAAAAAATATCCTTGATCTGTGACGATATTGGTAAAAGTGATAGAAATTTTTTAATCTTTTCGAAGAAACGTCATGGGCGTAAACGAGTGACAACTGACTACTGGTCGCCGCAGAATGTGAGTATTTTAGGGTTTGCTAGTTTGTACATAAAGCACATATTTTTATTAGATTTCTTAATACCTTCCGCTTATCAGTGCTTAGAGCAGTTCAAATTTAATTGCCATCCATGTATACCTAGCAGTTCAATTTAAACCAGACACAAAGCTTACACGATGTAACCCTTTAAAGATATTGCACCAAGAAATGACAATAACAATTATAATAATTTCCTTCTTCACTCTAAGTTAGCTTAGGTTGCATGGTGATCATTATGTACTGAAACCAAAGAGCACCATGTTTATTTTCAGTTGTTTTTTTATCATTCACGGAACTCTTACGGGTAGTCAAGAACACTTATTTAACAGACTTATGAGATTTTATTACTGATATTAGATGGATATTTTATTATACTTTGATCAGTAATGATGTTGAGTTGTTAAAGATCTTTCTAAAGACCGAGTCGCAGATGCGAGAAATCAGAGTGGCATTTGTTTCTGGAGGATCATAATGATTTATGAGATATAGATGAATTATGCAAGAGTCAATATAGTTTCAACATCAGTTGAAATAAAATAAATAGGTTATCCTAACATACGTTCGCCACCGCCACCATATTTCATACAAAAAAAGAAAATCAATGTTACATTTGTCACAATGTTTAATGCGTGTACTTCGAACGATGAGAAATATCATCACATGATGTCACGTGTATAATTTTGCGGACATTTTGAGGACATGCATGCGTTTCGTGCATACCAATCTAGTAGAAAAGTAGTCACCAGTGGCAACCGGCAGGACGCGGATATAAATCATCACAATGTTTTATGGCCTATGCAGGACAGGATTTTTTTCCCTGAGTTCCATGAATCTGGTGGTCAACATGACAATATCGGTTCACTGCACAGCGGGCAGAAAATCTGATGATTTTTCATTGGATGATTTGATTTGTTTGGTTTCATACTTTTACTGCAGAATGCATGGAATAAGAACAGTAGGGTGGTGCCATAGAATTTCTAAATGGTACCTCTGATGACCACAACCATTGACCTATGAAATGCTTTAGTGATGAAAAATATGGAATCATCGATACGATTAAACAGCACGATTAACGTTTCTCGTAGTACCCCTCCGACTCACCTGTTGTTTGTAAGATAAACTTCCGGACCGTCCCAAACTAGCAGTCGTCGGGTTGGGATCCTTTGTTAGTTCTACACCCTGCGGTGACTGTTGCTGCTGCTGAAGAAGATGATGCTGATGATTGTTGCCCGAGTTCCGTTTCGGAAGCGTTGCATAGCTCGGAGGGGGTTCATGGCTTCGTTTTGCTTTGGTTGGAGACGGGCTCGGTATTGTCGTCAGTGGAATATCTGGAGGAAGGATGAAATAAGAACAGATAAACACTTACAATACATGTCTGCTGTAACAGTTTTGAATAAATTTATGGGATCTGGTGATAAATCTTTAATTGACATTGAGGAAGTTATTTCTACCTATAACCAATAAGGACCAAATATCTTAAAACTATTTTCCGACAAAGACAGTAATGTAGAAATTAATGGTACACCAACATTTCTTAATATGATAATTTTTTTGTTAGAGCTGTTAACAGAACGAAATGAATTGCTTTTCGAAAAAAGATCACGTTAAGTTGCTGGAAATTATATATGGATCGATAATAGAACTAAAATAAAGCGAGATGTAAAAATTGTCATCGGCGACATAAATGCCCAGGTAGGAAGAAAGGTAATGTTCAACCGGTAACTAAGCCGAACTACATCGAACAATAACAACAATATGGTATCCAGAAGCAATTTTTCCCTACAAGGACATCCACAAAACTACCTGTAGATTACTTGACCAACAGACCGAAAATCAAATCGATGGCAAATTTTTCTCGGGCATAACAATGCTCGCACCTCCCGCAGTGCGAATATACATTCGGACTACTATTTGGTTGCAATATACTCAAAAGTTTCGACGGTGGTAACACACGTTGAAACCAAACGTCGTGGTTCAACATTGAGCAGCTTCGGTATGCTTTAGTAGCTCATAATTACGCACAGCAGTTGGCATTACCAACGGAAGAGATCTTGAAGATGGCAGGAGATATATACGTTCGCCTTAGGAAGCGGATGCCTGATGGATCCGAACGTATGAAACAACTGGTTCGACGACGAAAGCGAGCAGTTAGTGACCTAGAAGAATGCAGCTTTGGCGAGCAAGCTGCAAAACCGAACAGGAGCCAACAAGGAGCAATACAGACAGACGCGGAACAGACTAAACATGCTATCCCGTAGAAAAAATGTCAGCAGGAAGGCCGAGATCGTCAAGCGATGGAATAACTGTTTCATGCCGATGACATAAGAACGTTCTACGAGAAGATGAACCGTTCGCACAGAGGTCATGCGCATCAGGACGATATATGCAAGCAATGGCATACCAAGGAAAATCTGCACTCGGGGCGAAACTTGATTTTCCGCTCCCATCGTTGGTTAAAGAACAAAAAAAATAAAAGTTTTCCTAACCTCCACCTCTGGTATGTTTTACGATTTACAGGAATAAACTCGAGTTCCTCTGAAACTGGCCGTGTTTTACGGCAAGATGGTGGACTTTCGTGTTCGTTATTCAACATTGTTTTGGAAGGTGTGATAAGAAGAGCGGGGATAAACACGAGTGGCACGATTTTCATAAAGTCCGCTCAGCTCCTTGGTTTTGACATTATTGCACGCAGCTTTGAGAAGATGCAAGATACGTACATAGGACTGTGGACCCTTCCTACCTACCGATGCTGGCGACGAACAGTCATGAATCGAGTTGAATCGAGACGCCTCTTATATACAGCAGAGACCTGCGTGGCCTACAACCAGAGCTGCTATATGTCACTATAGCAACTTTGCACGATACAGGTTGGAAAACTTATGTCACTAGACTACTGCCAACCATGCTATACAAATCCCCATCTATTGAGTTTCTGAGAGCCGATCTGTCAGAACTTAAATTCTCTTGATATTACACTCACCAGGACGCTCATTGATTGCCGATGCGATTGATATTACCTTCATTTCTTCTGTCACTGATTGATTACGATGTGACTAAATATTAATCAAACATCATAAACATGGAATTAAGAATGAAAGAGAAAACAAAAAAGTCGCCTGTATTTGACTGAGTATACTTGTACTTGGTCATAGAACTATCGAGCCTCAAATCTATTCCAATCGGAAATCATTATCAGTAGACGGTCAAACGATTTGATATTCCGCCTATTCTTTCCAGAATCGAAGAAAATTATTTTGAAGAATACCACATATGAGAGTATGATTTATATGAGAAAAGCATCATTGCACCACTAAATGGATTAAAACAAGTTTTTTCTATTCTGGATATCGAGTAAACACTTGAGGGTTTACACTTCTTTTTGTTATAATTAACAGATTTAAATTTTAAACTGACGTTAATTATTCATCTAGCACTACAACACTCGTGAATGTGACCTTGATTCCACTATATTATAGTTTCTTTACTGTGTCGTTCCTATTGTCACGAATTAGTAATATTACATTTACCATTTCGTGACATAATTGACTACAAAGTTTCTTCTAGTACAAAGTGAATGTGATCAAATAGTCTTTATCATCAAAAAATATGTTTTGCACAGTTACTAGCTGCTCGGCCACCAATGGGAATTGATCTTCAATGTCAACTTCTCTTTCTGAGCAGCCTAGATAGCCGTGTAGTGTCGGTAGTGGCTCTCAAATGTCTAAGAATAACACTACGATCTATCTGTCCCGGTGGTATAAGTCCACCAAACAGATAAACCGTATAGAACCCGGCAGATTTCTTTCAACTAAGAATTGATCCACTGGTTTTCTTTGTAGTGTCGTAAAATGCCACTAAAACGGGAGCTGGCAAGTCAAGGTTTATTTCCGTGCCGATGACTGAATGGTTTATTTCCGTGCCGATGTACTTCATAGCATCTGATATGTAACTGTCTCGCATTGACACAACTACGTATCTGGGTTTTTGGTTTTTCATACATGGTTGAATCTGTGTATGGGAAGCTAAAATTGAAGAATATTTTATTATTTTCTTACCCTATGTGGTAAGGAGCTATAATCAGAGGGGTTCATTGTTTCTCCTGGAATGAATAAATTCTTTCTGTATTGACCTTTAAAGGCTTTCGAAGATTTTTTGACATCCCTTATGGGGTGCCTCATTTACTTCTGCTCATACATATTGCGTATCCTACTGCAATCTTCCGGGAATGCAGAACGGCGTCTCTTTTTTAAAATCTCTAAATCCTTTTGGGGGCTGCACCCGATCAGATGCTCATAACAAAATCATAATACAAGTATATCAACAGTTGATATGTATAACAATTTGTGTTATTTTGAAATATTTAGCGAATGAAAACTGTTGAAGTTAAAATTTATGATAACAATATAATAACAAAATCAGTTATGATGTTTTACTTCCATTTGCAAGACTCATGATAACATTCATTAATTGGAAAAATGAGTTCTTCCGTTGCTTTATATCGAAATATAATGATCAGAGTTTCAAAAACTAAAAGAAGAAACCAGATCACTTAATAAATTATTCATTTAATGAAAAAAACCACTCAACAATTTTGGATTGAACCGATGCTAAAAGTTGGCTGTGATATAGTTTTTCTGTGTTAAATTTGCTTTCTAATTTATTACAACTATTGATATAAGTTCCTGCTTTCGGACATCTGTAGTATCAAATTCAATCATAATTATGATACAAACGTTTCAAAATCCGTTACGATTTTGTTCCTGCTAGAATCTTTTTTGTTATGATTTTTATTATTTTAACAGCTTACCACCCAAAAATATTTCAAAATTTGACTCAAAATATTTCTGAAATAAATTATTTCAGTTGTTATAATTCTGTTACTACCATCTGATCGGGCAGGTTTTATTAAATGTGCATTTCGGCACCTGCCCATCGTTCAGTATCTTTTCGGAGATGCAGAACGATTTATTTCTTTTTGTTTTGTGCCTTCCATGTTTATTTTATCTTGCCCTTCCCATCCGGAAAATGATGAGCCACGCAAGGCACAAATCTACAAATAACTAAGGGAACGTGTCACTTGAGCCAATCAGTTCTGATTCCTGATAGCACAAAGTGAATGTGATCTTCGTATTACAGTTGTACCAGTAGTTTTTATCATTAGTGATATTTTTTATACTAAATTGTCTCTTTATTTGACGCAAAATCATCACAAAAAATATTCATCAGTTTTTCAGTTTGTCATTTATCCCTAATTCCTATAACTAACTACACTTGAGTAACAAACATATCGAAAATAAGTGAACTGTGTTATTACATTTTGCTGTATTTTTTTTTAAATTTAAACTAACCTGCTTCGTCCGGACTGGGGCTTCCGTTATTTCTAGATCCACTTCCCGAGCCGGAACCACTACTTGTCTGAGACTTTCGCCGTCGGGATCGATCTCGCTGGTAGTAGATTCCGGCAAAGATTAGCATATTCAGTAACAGTAGTAGACAACCTACGCCGACTGTCACACCCAAAGCTGCAGTGTAACTGTGAAAAAGAAGTAGAGTAGAGAGGTTTATTTTAGCAATGTATCAATGTCTTTATGACGTGCTTCGACTAGGAGCGAAATCAGATAATTTTCAAATTTACCTATAATAATGCCGATTCGCCAGTTTTTCTAGTAACTCTTCCTCTTCTTCCTCACTAAGCAATCCCCCGTCAGTATTCCCTTCCTGCAGAACTTCTCCCATTGTCGGATCAGGCGTGCATTCTGTTCCAAATGACTCAAGTCGTGATTCCTGGGCATCGTTAATAATTCCGTTGCCATACATTCTCGGTCGACTGAATGACTCTGCCCGTACGGAGCCTGCCGGAGGATAAAAAAAAGATAAAGCCATCGCATTATGCTCAGTAATGACCGGAGACCACTCAACAGCTTAATTCAATTGCAAAGCCCGCGTGTTGGATGGATAAAAAATGTGCAGTCCAACTTTTAATTTCATGTAAATTTAAACATGTATATGTATGGGTTATGTTCCGTTTGTAAGCTTAAACACTAATGCCTCTCAACCAGCTGCTGCCTGATACGCTGCATACTCGTTAGCTAAAATCTAGAGCAGCATCGAAGGACTATTTTTGACCCACTTCTTGTAGGATCTGTTCTCTGCTGTCGCTATCGATGCTACATCTGCACTCACTATGTTTGTAGAGTTCAAATGCATACGTGACTTGAAATAATCTCTACCTTGCCTTCTACTATTTTAATTGTGGTCGTTTATTTTGATGTTGAAATCATTTTCGATGTATTTTGCCATTACGAGAAATGAATAGAAACCTGAGTCACAGAGACTTGGGTCAAAAGTTGAGTGACTTTCATTCAGACAACAGTTATTTGCTGAAAATTATCTCTGTAAAATATGCAAAAAATCGCTAGAATCTCAAAACTATGACCGCAAATGAATATAAACCATGCCAACATTTACTACTTTCCGATGAAGTTCCATGAGTTCACAAATCAAATAATTACATACATAGATGTTCCATCTAAAGTACGTCACGGTAAACACACAGCCATTATTCGATTTCATTCTAGAAACTCTACTAGACCACCCGCCGAGCCGGATAGTGCTCTGTATGAAACAAGCAAACAGCAGCATTTCCTCGTTCTAAACAAATCTGCGCTTTCCGTAGTTCAACACGACATGAGCAAACGAACACTTCGAGAAGAAAACGGAAACAGTTTGCCTAGTTGGGTATGCGCGTTGTTAAGTTAGCAAGAGATTTTATATGTCGAAAATCCTTTTTAACGCCACTAAACCGACCGTAAAACCAAACAAACACCGACAACGCCAACAGTCAACTGGGAGCTACCAGAATCGCGGAGGGCGAATAGTTTTGAATTAGGTAGCACTTGCTCATCTCGGTAAACAGCCAGCCCAGTGCGCACTTACTGTGATGCGGGTGGCGAAGCCCCTTTGAAGACATTTCTTATGCTGTGCTCAGAAAAGAATACTGCTGAAAGATATCGTATAAGCTTTCAGCGGGAGCTGAATGTTCGGTGATGCCGGAAAGAACATTACTTGTCACGCTGCACGACACTCACTGATGCTCGAGAGTGGTCTCCAGGAGTAAGGGACGGAATAAAAATTCTATATCCGAAATATTTCACAACGCAATGACGTTATATATTTGAGTCCCTCTGCAGTAACCTCTGCTGTGCGCTAGAGTTGTTATTGAAAATAGCCCCCATTTCTATCGTAGCTGTTGGCTAGTCACGTGACCGAGTGCAAACCGGATCTCAGTGGGGCAGAGCTTGGAAAGCTAGCGTTAGTTGTATTTCTTCGCTGAACCATTCTATGGGATGTCGTTCCGGTAAATTTATTACCAAGATAGTGCTGTGGGCCGAAGTTAATAAGCTGTAAATGTTTTCTTTTGCTTGGCATGGTTCATCATGAAACTAAACTAATTCGAAGAAAATCTACTCGATAACTAAAATAGCGCATAGCTCGGCGAGTGCGAGATATGCCACGATGTATGCGGGACTTCATCAGTAAAGACGTTCATGTTGAACAGCTGAGTGGCGTAGCCGCTCAACATGAACTGCTATACACAGATGAGTCAAAGACGAAACGTAAATACAAAAAATAATAATAATAGCTATCCTTTTTTTCCCTTCAGGACGTTCCATGTGCTTCAGCATATTTTTTATGTGTTTTCTAGGTGCGCTCCAAGGCTCAAAAAAAGTTATTTTTAATAACCTCAAACCTCAAACCATCACATTTTCACCAGCGTGTTGTCATCGTACCTTGGGTGTGGCGTCCCGTAAGCATTTCACCCTATCTTCACTACACACGATTCCACCGGTTTCGATTGAAAACCTAGAATTTAGATAAGTTTGTTCAGAATATTGTTCTGGGTTCTAACCAGTATGCTCCTTATCAAATTCGAGCCACTTACTCTATTTACCTTACTGATTAATGGACGCTTTTTTGTGATTGATTTTATACTTTTTCACTTAAAAAGGCTAGGCGAAATCCATAAGGACAAGTATCATATGCCATTCGACTCAATTAATTAAGATCGCAAAATGATTGTGTGTACGTGTGTGACGTAAATGTACATTCAATTTTCTCACAGACGTCTCATTCTTTTATTGGTTATTCCGGTTGTCATAAACTTTGATTCAAATAAAAGAATATAAGATCGTATCAAAAATCTAGTTGGATCCGACTTCCGGTTTTGCAAGTACAGGGTAAATGGAGTAAAAATGTCAATTTCTAGAGTGTTTTATCATATAGGACCATGAATTCCTTGAAATTTATTTATTAATTGATAACCAAATAAACTCATTTCACCTATACCGGATACCGATTTCGGGTTCCAGAAGAACCAAGAATAGTGATAAGAAATTGAAAAATAGAACTCACTTCGATTCCTCAGTGGTAGACATTCGCCGACTTCATTTTTTCCTATGTAATTAATTAATAATTAATGGATTTACCCAGATTAATACATTGCTGAATCGAAACGGTCGTCTGTTAGATTTAATACTCGCAAATGATGTCGCATTGCCGGTCATTACCGTATTCTCGCCAGTTGAACCACTGGTTGACCTTGACGCGGACCATCCCGCTCTAGGCGTTGAGTTTAGGATACCAACGCCAATTGAGTACGACGAACTATCTATGTAATTCTCTCTTGACCGAGCCGAGCCGACTATGTCGAACTGAACGATCTACTTTCCATTATAGACTGGCGATTCGTTGAAAGGACTGCTAATGTCAATGACGTTGTTGCATATTTCTGCGATGCTGTAGAAAGTGTTGTTTCCCGCACTAGTCGTCCACCGCTAAAACCGCCGTGGACTAGTCCACGTTTACGTGCTCTTAAGCGAACACGTTCTGCCACCCTAAGAAAATATTGTAACACTCGTTCGCAGTACTTCAAACAACAACTGATTAAAGCAACTAGACAGTATCGTCGTTACAACATTTTTCTATATCGTTGCTAAATTAAACGTATTGGAATAAATCTTCGTCGAAACCCTAAACGTTCCTTCGTTAACTCAAAAAGGAGAGAGACTGGCCTTCCGCACTCTATGTACTTAACCGATGAAACGGCCCGCAACGAAAAGGAAAAGTACGATTTATTTGCCAATCATTTTAAACAAACATTCAACGAAAGTTCTGCTACACTGATGCAAATAGACGAAGCAGTTACAGATGTGTCACGTGATATTTTTTATTTCAATATTCCGCTTGTAACCGAAGAGATGGTTAGAGTCGAATTGAACAAATTGAAGTTGTCGTTCGCTGCTGGACCCTACGCTTCAGATCCTACTTAACAAACCGTTCTGTCAGTGTAAAAATTGGCTCCTCGATTTCAGAAGTTTTCTCAAACCTGTCCGGAGTTCCGCAAGGCAGTAATCTTGGTCCGCTGTTGTTTTTGATTCTCATGAACGATTTTTTTGCTACTGTTACCACCGGACTCTCCTATGCCGATGATACATAAATCCTTAAAGTTGTCAAATGTCTCCTGGATTGCATTAAGTTACAGCAAATGATACAAACGTACGTTGAATGACGCTCAAGCAGCTATTTATGTATCGAGAAATGCTGTATCATCTCCTTCCATCGTAAAACTGATCCTGTCATATTTGATTATTTCATTGCGGAAAGATCCATGACACGAGTGGAGAATATAAAGGATCTTGATGTCATTCTGGATCAAAAAAAGACTTTTAGACTTCATTATGACAAAATTTTAGCCAAAGCCAATCGTCAACTCGGTTTCATCGTGAAGACTGCCTCAGAGTTTCGTGATCCGTTGTGTTTAGGATCTTTGTATTGCTCACTTGTACGTTCTATACTGGAGTAAAACGCTGTGGTATGGTGTCATTACCATGCTCTCTGGAATACTAGTATTGAAGCTGTTCGACGAACATTTGTGCGATACGCTCTGCGCCTGCTACCGTGGCGTGACCCCATGAATTTACCGCCATATACCGATCGATGTCGTCTATTGAATCTTGAGCCATTGGAAACACGACGAATCATTGCTCAAACTACGTTTACTGCTAAACTGCTTTTGGGTGATATTGACAGCCCATCTTTGCTAATGCGGTTAAATCTCTACGCACCGGAAAGATCACTTCGTCAACGCAACTTTGTACTCCTTATATTGTCGAGCTGAATCGATTGTTATATAACATTCGGCCATCCGGGTCTGAGAATATTTATATAAAACGTGATTAATCCACCTAGCAGTGAGATGATACCTTTTTTTTATCAATCCGCATGTGTTTTTTGCATGGATATTCTTAGGTGTTTTAGTTCTCATGATTAATTATCGTCGTTTTAAACGGCAAATTGAGATTTTAATCACTCATTACCCTGTAATGACGAAACTGCAAATCGTATCGAATTTCAATATTAACGTGTGACAATAGATTGAACATTCAATGATATGTCGAAGTAAGTTCCACTTAAGAGTTTTTCGTCATTATTTATGGTACTTTCAGAGCCGGTATTCAGGAACTAGCATAACCCAAAATGATTCCCAATTAATACGTCAAACAATTTACATGTTCTATGTCGATATGAATATTAAAAACTCATCATATGTAATTCCAGAATCAGATAAAATTCACAAATTTTGTATGGGACCATAAGTCCTGTAAATTGAATTTTTGTTTTTGAAGTTCGATTTGGCCTTTTTGAGAAAATGATTGAGCTTTGAGAAACGATTCGATACTGGAACCGGAATTCTAAAATCGGTGTAGTCGAAATCAGTTAAATTCACCTGAGGAGTGCGTAGACATCGTTGAGAAATTGTAGTGCGAATTTAAATTTGGGGGTACATTCCGAATCCAAGAACGACTACCGCTTAAACTGAAATAAATTTATTTGGTAATCGACATTCCAAATCTGCAAACCCGATAAACCAGATTAATTTATGTGAAATGGACATTTTTATACTAATCACCCTGTATCTCCTAAACCAGAAGTCGGATCTGACTAAAAAGTAAAATGTTTTATAGGATTTTAAGACCTCTCATTTGAAACGTAGATGGTTCTTAGATTTCATTTGAATCTTAGATCGGTTCAGCCATCTACGAGAAAAGTGAGTTGCATTATTTTAATTTCGTTCCACATATCATCCTATGGTTCCGGGACCAGAAGTCGAATCCAAACGTAATTCAGGAACCTTGTTTGGAAGTATACTACTTTACATATGAATCTGAGTTTGTAGGAAACGGTTTAGCCATTTCCGAGAAAATTTAGTGAAATTATTTGTAACACACGCATTTGCTGATCTCGACGAACTGAGTCGAATGGTATGTGGGAGTTATGTTGTTCCAGAATTAATTACTGTAAGTAGTTTAAATCAAAATAATTATGGAATTACTTTCAACACGAAAATGCTGATATCATCTGGTTTACATATGCCATATTCGAAAGATTATGATGCTTAAAACGAACCGTGCTAAAATCGGTCCGAGGCAAATTGTCATGAAAAAGGATGCTGTACACAGTCTTTTTGGTATTTAGAAACAATTGTATGTAACAGTATAAAAATTGTGTTTCACGTTGCTCCCAAGCAGGCGCGTAGCCAAAGAAAATTTTCGGGGGGGGTTTTAGAACATGGTGATAAATCAACACATGTACAATTTATATCACAATGTTTCCCATGGGTTATTATTTTTTTGTTTCGGGGGGGGGGGGGGTTTGAACCCCTAAAACCCCCCCCTGTGTACGCGCCTGCTCCCAAGCATTGCTTTGTCATACAGCGCTCAAAACTCCTACTGCTAAAATAGGGGGAAAAGTCGCTTACACAAAAATGTCGATATCTCCGTTGAAAATGGACCGATTTAAACAATCTATGGCTTGTTGGATAGCTATTACCGTGTGGAATCTAAGTATAGAAACATATTCCGTTTTCAAGGTCAAGTGTGACAGATACTGTCAAAAAATTAACAATTTTGACATAAAACTTCGCATAACTCAAAAAGTAAACATCCGATCTCAAAACCATTCAATAGCGTTCTGGGTGACGGGGAGGCCTTTCATTTGCGACTAGTTTCATCAAAATCGGTCCAGCCATCTCTGAGATCTCGACCTCTTAGTTGACAACACACATACAGACACACATACAGACACACACACACACACGGACATTTGTTCAGTTTGTCGAGCTGAATCGATTGGTATATGACATTCGGCCCTTCGGGCCTCGGAAAATTTTTCTAAAGTTTGAGCGAATTCTATACCTATTTTTTATATATATAAAAAAAAGGTAAAACCTGTTTTAATCCACCTAGTGGTGTAATGATGCCTTTCTCATATATAATACGGGATATTCTATTCAAAATGTTTCTCTTCGATTTTTGAAAGAAACCAAGGGATTGTTTGTGCATTAATTAGTATAACATAGAGAATCAAACAGTTATCTGATCGGTTAGTCCATCCATTAGAAAACGAAGGGAGTTCACTGTTATATGTACTTCCTGCACCGGAATCCGAAAGCCGGTATAATCGAAGTACGGCCACCAACTAACATGACGTACAAACTGTACTAGTTTTAATTCAAATTTTGATGATTTTATACGATTTTGCCATCGTACTGTAAACGACGATTTAAATATTTGCTGTATCCGATGTATGTATTTGGCCCTAAGATTGGAAATATCGGTTTTGAGTCCAGTTTAGAAAATTTTTGCCTTTCTCATATAGAAAGATTATGCAATCACTGTAAAAACCGACTTTTGAACCGAGGCCCGGAGGGCCGAGTGTCATATACCATTCGACTCAGTTCGTCGAGTACGCAGAATGTCTGTGTGTGTTGCACTAACTTTTCTCGAATATGGCTGAACCGATTTTCACAAACCTAGATTCAAAATGGTCTTGTGGTCCCATACAAAATTTCTGAATATTTTTTGGATCCGATTTCCGGTTCCGGAGTTATGGGGTAAAATGTGCAAAAAATGAAAATATGTGTTTTAACTTTTCTCATAGATGGCGCGACCGATTTTCACAAACTTCGTTTCAAATGAAAGGTGCTGTGGTCCCATACGTAATTCCTGAATTTCATCCAGATCCGGAAATATAGGGTAAGGAATGTTAAAATATTTATACCACCACTGAAAAGGGCGAAAACCGTAAAAGGTTTTCTAAATCGAGCTCAAATCTTCTTAAATTGATAGTCGAACAAACCGATTTCGATTATTCTTTTAAGAATCGAAGAAAATTATTTTGAAGAATACTACAGCATTCTATATAATAGTATGATATATATATATATATATATATATATATATATATATATATATATATATATATATATATATATATATATATATATATATATATATATGTGTATATATATATATATATATATATATATATATATATATATATATATATATATATATATATATATATATATATATATATATATATATATATATATATATATATATATATATATATATATATATATATATATATATATATATATATATATATATATATATATATATATATATATATATATATATATATATATATATAGAAAGAACTCTAATTTTAGAAAAATTTTCACAGAGCCGGAGGACCTAGCGTTATATACCAATTGATTCAGCTCGATGAACTGAGCAAATATCCGTGTGTATGTGTGTGAGAGTGTGTGTGTATGTGTGTGGGTTTGTATGTGTGTTGTCAACAAAGAGGTCGAGATCTCAGAGATGACTGGACCAATTTCAATCAAACTAGTCGCAAATTAAAGGTCTCCCCGTTACCCTGAACGCTATTGAATGGTTTTGAGATCGAATGTTTACTTTTTGAGTTATGCGAAGATTTATGTCAAAATTTTGACAATATCTGTTACAATTGACCGTGAAAGCAGAATGTTATTTTAGAATTAGTTTCTGCACGGTAATAGCTGTTCAACAAGCCATAGATAGTCCGTCCATTTCTAATGGAGATATCGATATTATTGTGTAAGCGACTTTTCGCCATATTCCAGTAGTAAGAGTTTTTAGCGCTGAATGACAAAGTAATGTTTGGGAGCAACGTGGAACACGATTTTTTATACAATTGTTTCGAAGTACCAAAAAGACTGTGTACAGCACATTTTTTATTGAATTTTGCTCGGACCGATTTTAGCACGGAGATTCATATAAAAAGACATATGCTCCAAAACAAGCTTCCTTGGATTCGATTTCTGATTCCGGAACTACAAGTTGATTTGTGAAACGAAGTTAAAATACAAAAATATTTACAAATATTAGTTGATGTAAATGACATGAATTTTTATAAAGCACCCCACTTCGCCTCCTAGTTGCGCGGGACAATTCTTTTTTAAAATCGCTCCGAACAATTATTTAACGTAACGAATAGTTAAGATAACAATAGTTTTTAGTCGGGTTATTAGTGCGAATCTTTATACGCAATAATTATCTCATTTAATAAGTGAAAACAATCATTAAACTACAATGTCCCCCCTTTCCCTAAAAACAAACAAAACATCTTGGTCGGTTTTTGCTCTCAATCTTTTTATTCGGTTTTTGCATAAAAAAACTTATTCCAAAGATGTACATATCCGATTTATACTTTCAGTCGTTTAATTACGTTTACTGAGTATGGTCTGATTGGGTAATGGGTAAACAATGTTTTTTTTTTTTTTTTTTTTTTTTTAAATAACTATTTATTGGAATATGAGTTAAAATTAAATTATTAAGATTTAAATTGGGTGTTCAGCCACAAGTGGTGACTTTTCAGCCCTGTTATATATATATGATTTGGTTATTACCATGAAGACATTATTTGCTTCCGCAATTCTGAGATTTTTGTGTAGGGAAAATTCTAAACCTACTTGTATTGTGTAATGGGGAAAAGGAACTTATATACTAACTTACTAACTAATACAGAGAGCGAATCGATTCAATTGAAGATTGCATCGATTTTTGTCGGAATTTGCTTATAATATTATGTGACATTACATCTAATGGTTCTATATTTGTGAGTCTGTGTAACTCATTTGTACTAAACCAGGGAGGACGCTTCAGAATCATTTTCAGAATTTTATTCTGAATCCTTTGAAGCGTTTTCTTCCTGGTGGAACAACAGCTTGACCAAATTGGTACCGCATAAAGCATGGCTGGTCTGAAAATTTGTTTATAAATTAACAATTTGTTTTTTAGACAGAGCTTAGAATTTCTGTTTATAAGAGGATATAAACATTTAATATATTTATTACACTTTGCCTGGATTCCTTCAATGTGATCCTTGAAAGTGAGTTTTTTGTCATACGTTAAACCTAAGTATTTAGCTTGATCAGACCATGTCAATTCCAAGCCATTCAATTTGAGAATGTGATTATTGTTTGGTTTAAGAAAAGAAGCTCTTGGCTTGTGAGGAAAGATAATTAATTGCGTTTTTGCTGCATTTGGTTTAATTTTCCATTTTGACAGATAATCACTGAAAATATTTAAACTTCTTTGTAGGCGACTGCAGATCACTCTTAGATTTCTACCTGTGGCTAACAGACTTGTGTCGTCACAGAATAGCGATTTCTGACAACCAACGGGTAGATTTGGAAGATCAGAAGTGAAAATATTATACAAGATTGGAGCTACACTCGAACCCTGCGGAACACCGGCTCGTACGGGTAGCAATTCAGATTTACAATTCTGATAGCTAACCTGAAGAGTACGATCAGTTAAATAATTTTGAATCATTTTGATCAAATAAATAGGAAACTGGAAATCAGACATTTTTGCTATTAAACCTTTGTGCCAAACACTGTCGAATGCTTTTTCTATGTCTAGAAGAGCAACTCCAGTGGATAACCCAGAAGAATTATTTGATTTTATCATGTTCGTTACTCTGACAAGTTGATGAGTAGTTGAATGTTCATGACGAAATCCAAACTGCTCTGGTAAAAAAATTGAATTCTCATTTATATGAGTCATCATTCTTAACAAGATAATTTTTTCAAAAAGTTTACTGATAGAAGAAAGTAAGCTAATTGGGCGATAACTTGATGTTTCTGCTGGGTTTTTATCAGGTTTTAGGATAGGAATTACTTTAGCGTTTTTCCATCTTTTTGGGAAGTAAGCTAATGAAAAACACTTGTTGAAAATTTTAACCAGGAGTCTCAAGGCAACATCGGGAAGATTTTTAATAAGAATATTAAAAATTCCATCATTACCAGGAGCCTTCATGTTTTTAAGTTTTCTAATAATTGATTTAATTTCATCAAAATTCGTCTCAATAATGTCATCGTGTGATAACACTTGGGTTGAAATATGATCATATTTCAGTGAGACTTCATTTTCAATAGGACTCACAACGTTCAAATTAAAATTGTGGACACTCTCGAACTGCTGAGCAAGTTTTTGAGCTTTTTCGCCATTTGTAAGAAGTATTTGATTTCCTTCCTTGAGAGCAGGAATAGGTTTCTGAGGTTTCTTAAGAACCTTAGAAAGTTTCCAGAAAGGTTTAGAATATGGTTTAATTTGTTCAACTTCTTTAGCGAAATTTTCATTTCGCAAAAGAGTAAATCTATGTTTAATTTCTTTTTGTAAATCCTTAACTATGTTTTTCATAGCAGGATCACGAGAACGTTGATATTGTCGTCGACGAACATTCTTCAACCGAATGAGCAGTTGAAGATTGTCATCGATGATAGGAGAATTTAATTTAGTTTGAGCTTTGGGAACTGAAAGATTTCTAGCTTCGATAATATAATGATTCAAATTATCAATTGCTGTGTCGATATCCGCAGAATTTTCTAAAATAGTTTCATGATCCACATGATTTTCAATGTGAGATCTGTAATCCAACCAATTTGCTCTATGATAGTTGAAAATAGAACTAATTGGATTAATTATAGCTTCGTTGGAAAGTCTGAATGTTACAGGAAGATGATCTGAGTCAAAATCAGCATGAGTAATCGGTTCACTACAAATGTGACTTTGATCTGTTAGAACCAGATCAATTGTAGACGGGTTTTTCACGGAAGAGAAACAAGTAGGATTACTGGGATGAAGAACTGTAAAGTAACCAGCTGAGAGTTGATTATGAAGTATTTTACCATTACTGTTATTTTGCCTACAATTCCACTGGACATGCTTAGCATTTAAGTCCCCTATTACGAAAAATTTCGATCGATATCTTGTAAGTTTTTGCAAATCGCCTTTAAAGAAATTTAATTGTTCGCCGGTGCATTGGAATGGCAAATATGCTCCAGCGATGAAATAAATTCCATGAATGGTTTCAACTTCGATTCCCAAGCTTTCAATAACTTTAGTATTGAAAGAAGGTAAAATTCGATGTTTAATTTGCCGTTGGACAAAAATGGCAACTCCACCACCAATTCCAGTAAACCTGTCAAATCGATGAACCACATAATGTGGATTACTTTTCAATTTTACATTTGGTTTAAGAAAAGTTTCTGTCACAATGGCAATATGAATTTTGTGAACTTTGAGAAAATTATAAAATTCATCTTCACTCGATTTCAAAGATCGAGCATTCCAATTTAAAATATTCAAATAATTATTTAACATCACTGTTAAATTTTAAATTCATTATAATATTATTTGCAAATTTCCATCCGATTTGAAATGCTTCAAAAAGTGATGAAGTCGAATTCATTTGGATGATCATTTGAAAAAGTTGATCTTGTAGGTAGATCATTTTATTTTCAGTTATATCGCCTAAATCGACTTCATTTAAAGAAGCGAATGGCATTGAAGGAATATTTGTAGGTAGACTGCCATTAGAAGAAGATGATTTGGCCGGTCTACCTATTAATAAATTGTTTTCGTTAGAAGAAGAACTGCAAGGCGGTCCTGTGTTTTGATTATTTACATTAGAAGAAATAGGAGATAGATTTCTACCTAATATACCAGCATAACTGACATTAGAAGAAGATGATGACGAGGTCGATCTACCTGTCAATAAATTGTTTTCGTTAGAAGACGAATTGGCAGGTGCCTTAGAAGAATTTTCAGGTATGTTCTGTAAATTTAAGGTCGTTGATTTGACTTGTTGTCTAAGCGAACGAGCGTTTAAAATTTTTTCCCTGACAGGACATTTCAAATAATTGGATTTATGATTTCCATTGCAATTTGAACATGAAAATTTATCAGTGGTTTCATTCATTGGACAAGCGTCTTTCGAATGCGATTTACCACAATTCAAACACCGTATATCCATATGACAATTTTTGGTTCCATGACCGAAGCCTTGGCAACGACGACATTGCGTTAAGTTTGCAATACGATTATGCCGTTTATAATGTTCCCAATGAATTTTAATGTGGGAAATGAAACGTACTTTTTCTAAAGTTTTCAAATTGTTTACATCACTTCGATTGAAGTGTATTAGGTAAAGTTCATGGGAAATTCCAGAGCGTGGTTTAGAAGTACCATTCGCTCTTTTTTTCATAAGTATTACTTGGGAAGGGGCAAAACCAAGCAATTCTTTTAGTTCATTTTTAATTTCATCAATACTTTGATCATTTGATAATCCTTTCAAGACAGCCTTGAAGGGTCTGTCTGATTTTATATCATATGAATAAAATTTATGAAGTTTTTCGGACAAATATCGAATAAGACTTTCGTAATCTTCCAATCCATCCACCAAGACTCGACATTCTCCTCTTCGTCCGATTTGAAATGAGACTTTTACTTCCGGGAGAAAAGTAGAAAGCTCAGTACGGAATGCTTTGAAGTCGGAAATCATCACCGTCACTGGTGGCATAGATTGATGTTTCTTCCCAGAACGACAAGCGTCCATTTTGGGAATTTTTGAAGAATTTTCTTCTATGTCGCTACAATCGGATTCAGGAAGAATCTCGTAAATATTGTTAGACGGCATAGGATCAACGGAAGGGAAATCCGTCCGTTGTCTTTTATTTTTACATTCAGATTCTATAAGATCGTGAATGTTATTAGAAAAATGTTGAATAACGGATTGTGATTTATTCCGTATTGAATTATTTTTAGCCTTAGGCTTGTTGCCTTTCCGGTTGGACGCAGGCATTTTTGAAATTTTAAATTAAATTAACTAGGCTAAATTAGTCTTCGATTAGACTCCTAGCTAGCCTTAGAAAAGGCTGATTAATTTCTTAGTCACTCTAATATCACTCTTTGTATCACTTAGTCACTCTAATATCACTCTTTGTATCACTTAGTCACTTAGTTAGTGATTCAGGTAGCCTTGAAAAAGACTGAAGCCTTGAATCAATGAAACTCTAGGTAGCCAGAAAAAAAATTCCAGGAGCCAAGAGCTATACGCGTGCGGTGCGAACGACTGTTCAACACCGACTGGGTAAACAATGTTAATTGAGTTTCACTCTCATCCACCGTGCATCATTCAAAGCCCAGGGTTACAATTATTATTATTAGAAAAATTTACTGACAACGGATTTGTTTTGAGATTTTCAGTTATCAATATTTATGAAACATAATTCTTCAAGTTTATCGAAATCGAAATGTTGCCCTTAAAGTTTAGTTGGGAAAATGTTTAGTATATTTATTTAAATTCAAACAATCGCTTGCTATACTAAAACTGCCTGCTTACCGATCAGTAGATACGACTTGTGCTTGACGTGGGTAAATCTGAAAGCCCCTTGAGATCAAATCAACAGATGGGATCTTTAACGATTCTGATTTTTGTCTATGCTTTTCGTCAGGTTCCAGTCCCCAGTTTTGCCTCAGCAGGAAATGGAAATCTCAGAAGCATGCCTTCAAGAATTATGCCTTCCAACATCACAATCTATAGCAATGTTTCAATTTCACTTCGTGACACAAATTCCCATACTGACTAATCCAACTCCTAAGCAAGGATCACACCGAGGACTGTAATTCAATTCGATTTCAGCTTTGTCGAACGAACGTTCACGCCGGAGCCAACAAAAAAAATCTTCGATTCAACATGGGACTTCCGTTTGCCCGGTGGGCAGATGAAAAAAAAAACCATCCATCCCATCCAACAAACCATTCAGTTATGTTCACAATGAATCGATCCTGTTCGAATTTCAGTGTTATAGTTGTTGAATTTTTACTGAAGCCTAGAAGCGACAAAAATACGCACAGTTTTGTGAAAGACAGTGAACGAGAGAAATAAGAGCTTTGTCGGATTTGTCTGAACTGACTGGTTGGTTCCAAACTGTGCATGGAAAGGGTACAGGTCCAATTCGCAAATAAAATTGCTCCGTTGGTTGAAGTTTTGTTTCGAGGAAGTTCTTTTCATTCAAATACTAGATTTGATGCTAAATAAAATTTCTCCTGGGGCCGTGAAGTGCTTTGCTCGCGTAGGCCATCCTTAAGAAAACGGAACCCGAGAACTAGTCGGTTCGTACGGACACCAACTAACATGACAAACTCTACTAGTTTTTATGACAATTTGAAGTTTTTATACGACAGTTTAAATTTTTGTTGAATCCGAAAATATGCAGTAATTTTTGGTAGGACCATAAGACGTAACCTTTCATTAGACCGTAAGATTGGAAATATCGGTTCAGCAAACTCTGAGAAAAGTGAGTGAGATCCAACTTTGAGCATATGACTATCTTCTCCAGTCGTTAATCGAAAACCGGGAACCAAAATAGCCAGAATCGGTTTGTTTAGCTGCCTACTGATAATGGTTATCAATTTGAGGAGTTTTTAGCCCATTGTAGAATTTTTTTGGCGGTTTAAGTGACAGTGTGCAATACACCCAAACCTCCGTTTACGAACACTTTTTATACGTTACCTCTTTTTACGTACCTCTTTTTACGAACCAAATCCCAAATAACGTAACCTTTTTTTACGAACCAAATCCCAAATAACGTAAACTTTTTTTACGAACCTACTTCGTGAAAAGAGGTTTTGTCATTCATCGAAAGCGATTTCCGACTCCATGGAAACTACTACAATATGGGTATTTTTGGAACGGGTTTAAAGAGTAGATTCCGGAAAATGATGTTTGAGGTATTTTGGAAATCCAAGATGGCGACCTCCGGATGATTGATATTCCTCGAAAACCCTTGCAATATGAGTATTTTCGGAACGGAATTGATGAGTAGATGCCGGAAAATGATGTTTGAAGTGGTTCTGAAATCGAAGATGGCGACTTCCGATTTGTTGATTTTCCTTGAAAACCCATACAATATGGGTATTTTCGGAACGGAATTGATGAGTAGATGTCAGAAAACGATGTTTGAGGTAGTTTTAAAATTCAAGATGGCGACTTCCGGTTTGTTGATATTCCTTGAAAACCCATACAATATGGGTATTTTCGGAAAGGGGTTAATGAGTAGATGTCGGAAAACGATATTTGAGGTGTTTCTTAAATCCAAGATGGCGACTTCCGGTAGATTGATATTCCTCGAAAACCCTTGCAATATGGGTTATTTTCGGAACGGAATTGATGATTAGATGTCGGAAAATGATGTTTGAAGTGGTTCTGAAATCCAAGATGGCGACTTCCGGTTTGTTGATATTCCTTGAAAACCCATACAATATAGGTATTTTCGAAACGGGATTGATGAGTAGATGTCAGAAAACAATGTTTGAGGTGATTCCTAAATCCAAGATGGCGACTTACGGTTTTTTTATATTCCTTGAAAACCCTTACAATATGGATATAGTGTTTTAAAGGAATACCAAGTTAAAGGAAAATGGCAAAAACTTTCAAAAGATACTAATAAACCAGAAGTCACTGTTTTGCATTTCAAAACCACCTCAAATATAATTTTCCAACGTCTACTTTTAAATCTCTTTTCGAAAGAACCCATATTGTAAGGGGTTTCAAGGAATATCAACTAATCGGAAGTTACCATCTTGGATTTAAGAACCACCTTAAACATCGTTTTCTGACAACTACTCATAAATCCCGTTCCGAAAATACCCATATTGTAAGGGTTTTCAAGAAATATCAAGAAACCGGAAGTTGCCATCTTGGATCTAAGAACCACCCCAAACATTGTTTTCTGGCATCTACTCATCAATTCCGTTCTGAAAATACCTATTATGTAAGGGGTTTCAAGGATTATCAAGAAACCGGAAGTCACCATATGAGTTGTCAGAACCACCTCAAACATCGTTTTCTGCTATCTACTCATCAGTCCCGTTCCGAAAATATCCATATTGTAAGGGTTTTCAAGGAATATCAACAAACCGGAAGTCGCCATCTTGAATTTCAAAACTAACTCAAACATCGTTTTCTGACATCTACTCATCAATTCCATTCCGAAAATATCCATATTGTAAGGGTTTTCAAGGAATATCAACAAACCGGAAGTCGCCATCTTGGATTTCAGAACCATCTCAAACATCGTTTTCTGATATCTACTCATCAATCCCGTTCCGAAAATATCCATATTGTAGGGGTTTTCAAGGAATATCGACAAACCGGAGGTAGCCATCTTGAATTTCAAAGCTAACTCAAACATCCTTTTCTGAAATCTATTCATTAATCCCGTTCCGAAAATACCTATATTGTAAAGGTTTTCAAGAAATATCAAGAAACCGGAAGTCGCCATTTTGGATTTCAGAACTACCTCAAACATCGTTTTCTGATATCTACTCATTAACCCCGTTCCGAAAATATCCATATTGTAAGGGTTTTCAAGAAATATCAACACACTGGAAGTCGCCATCTTGAATTTCAGAACTACTTCATACATCCTTTTCTGACATCTACTCATTAATCCCGTTCCGAAAATACCCATATTGTAAGGGTTTTCAAGAAGTATCAAGAAACCGGAAGTCGCCATCTTGGATTTCAGAACTACCTCAAACATCGTTTTCTGATATCTACTCATTAACCCCGTTCCTAAAATATCCATATTGTAAGGGTTTTCAAGAAATATCAACAAACTGGAAGTCGCCATCTTGAATTTCAAAACTACTTCAAACATCGTTTTCCGACATCTACTCATCAATTTCGTTCCAAAGATACCCATATTGTTAGGGGTTTTAGGCAATCTCAATAAACCGGAAGCCGCCATCTTGGATTTTGAAAAGAGCCCAAACATCATTTTCTTGCACTTACTCTTCACATCCGTTCCGAAAATAAACATATGCCACAATAATCACACAAAACTTTTTTTACGAAGTAAATTCCAAATAACGTAAACTTTTTTTACGAACCAAATCCCAAATAACGTAAACTTTTTTTACGAACCAAATCCCAAATAACATAAACTTTTTTTACGAACTACCTCTTTTTACGAACCCCCGTTTAGTTCGTTAATGGAGGTTTCGGTGTATTGAATACACTTTATCCTATAACTCTGGAACCGGAAGTCGGATCCGGATGAAATTCAGTATGGCACCGTATGTCCTTTCATTTAAATCTTAATTTATAAAAATTGGATGAGCGGTCTCTGAGAAAATCGATTGCACGTTTTTAGTTCATTTTGCACATTTTACCCCATGACTCCCTAGCCGGATCCAGATAAAATTCAATAGCAACTTATAAGACTACATGGTTTTTAATTTAAATCTTAGTTGAAGAAAATCGGTTGAGCGGTCTCTGAGAAAATCGAATGCACTTTAAAATTCGTAAAATTCAGTAGCACTGTATGGGACCAAGAGACCTTTCTTTTTAATCAAAGTTTGTGAAAATCGGTCCAGCCATACACACACACATACACACACACACGCACGCACGCACGCACGCACGCACGCATGCACGCACACACACACACACACACACAAATTTTCTCAGTTCGTCGAGCTGAGTCGAATTTTATATGTTGGGTTTCACAGTGATTGCATAACCTTTCTTTATGCGAAAGGCAGAACTACGAGCAGTAAACAACCCGTATTCGTACAAATTTAGAAAAATCCGATGATGGCTGAAAAATGATATCTATAGAGTATTTATTTCTTTATGATTGATATTTGTGCAATGAAAACTTCCTCTAGAATTACGTGTAAGCATTAGACTACTCAGCTTTTCATATTTTAACGATGTTAAAAATGCAGGGCAGCTTCCGAAGCAATGCTTCTTCCACATAATAATGCGCTAAACCATTTTTCTCCCAGGGGCAGTTTGTGTTCGTCTGTTTGTCTTGCAATTGTTGTCTAGTGGAAGGCTAGTGGATTATTATACCCTTGCATTCTTGACAAGTCACTCTATCTGTAATCTGTACATCTACTTACCAGCATAGTAGTGCGGGTCTCGTTCGCGGAAGTGATGATGTCGCATGGAAACCTCGGGATCTCCAGGACGGTGAAGCTGCGGGATCAGATTCAGCCAAAGTGCCATCTTGTGACCTCGGTAGTGACTACGCATCTTCGGCTTGGTTGCTGGAGAATGGAATCCATGATAATAATATAAATAAGTTGATAAGCAAGAACAGAATATTGCAACAATGTGACTGCCATTCTGAGCAAGGCAATGCATTAAAGACTGTCCCAATAAGTATGGACGCACTTTGATTTCGCTGTAAATAATTCACAAGTGTTAGATATTCAAACTTTATTCGATATATTGATAATATTAGACTTCAACAACAGAATATTATTCTCAACATTTGCTACTTAGCCATTGTAGACTAGCTGGCGCACCTTCTTGCGAACGTTCCTCATTAAATTCCGTACAGACTTCTTGGCGACAAGTTTTGACTCTTTTTTCCAATCTTTTTCGAATTGTTGAATGGTTTCGGCTGCCGAGACATGTTTCCTGAAATGTGCCTTCGTTAATTCCCAAAATTCCTCAATTGGTCGAAGTTGTGGGCAATTTGGTGGATTCATGTCTTTTGGGACGAAAGTGACATTTTTGGTAGTATACCATTCTACCGTTGATTTCGAGTAGTGGCAAGAAGCAAGATCTGGCCAGAAGACAACATGATCCATGTGGCTTCGAATCATGGGTAGAAATCGTTTTTTTAAACCTTCTTTGATGTATATTTCGCTGTTCATTGAAGCAGTGGCGATGAAGGGTTTCGAAATCTTACCGCAGCTACAAATTGCTTGCCAGACCATAGCTTTCCTACCAAATTTTTCGATTTCAATCGATGTCTCGGACTGGTTTAACACTTGCCCTTCTCGCACCGTATAATATTGTGGTTCAAGCAAGGATTTGTAATCGAGTTTAAAGTAGGTTCCGTCGTCCATGATTATGCAGTTAAAATTTCCAGCAAGAATCGTATTGTACAGCTTTCGAACCCTCGGCCTGATCGATGCTTCTTGTTTCGGACTACGTTTTGGTTGTTTCTGCTTCTTATAGGTTCGAAGACTCAAACGTTCTTTAGCACGAAGACAATTTGACTTCGACGTGTCCACTTTTTTGGCCACATCCCGAACTGAAAGCTCCTTCTTTTACTCGAACGCCTTCAGTATACGTTTATGCAACTGAGGGTTAGCAGGACCTTTTTTTACCCGTTTTCGGTTTATCCTCAAAGGTGTTATCCTCACCGAACTTCCTGTTTGCATTTCGCACGGCTTTTTCACGTACTCCTTACATTTTTGCTATCTTTCTCAGTGACAGTCTGCGTTCTCTGCATCATTTGTACACAATTTTTCGACGTTGTTCTGCTGAAAGTCCACGCATTTCGAAACAAACTAATGAAAGCGAATAAACTGCACAAGTGGTTAGAGAAGAGTGTAAACAACAGGACGCAGCCATAAAAATTGACAGATTCTGAACCATTGCGAAATGGCAGCGGTTTTTGGTTGCGTCCATACTTTCTAGCACAGTCTTTAGGATAAGCCTTCCTTCGGCTTTCAGGTCTGAAGTATGGATCGGATGGGAATGAAACTGAAAAAAATATTTTCAATGAATCGTGCCATCCAAAAATATTTCCTTAGCGAGCAAATATGAAAAATTAATTTTACTTTAAATGCTAGTGTAGTATTTTTCGTAATTTTTAGGTAACACAAGTCGAATTCACTTGATTGTCTTGTACTTTAATAAACATTTACTTTTACATTAGTTAGAGAAATACGACTCTTTTGAACCATGTAACATTTTCTGAGTGTTTCGGATGTAGAAGTTTTAATCATATGGTAATCGCCATCAATCAGAAAATTTGTCTTCTTTTCAACGGGAGTCGAAAATCAAGCGTCAAAAACAATCGTCTTATCCAACATGCTTGTGACCACACCTCAACACAATGCTCTGCTGCTGTATAAATCGGACAAATAATTTTTCGCTGCTGATTTGCGTAAACCCGGAAAGACGTATAATTGTAAACAAATATCACAGTTAATAAGCGTGATTGCGAATGAATCATGAAATGCTGTTTCTTCTCACTAACGACACGATTTTTTACTTATGTTTCAGCTAATAACTTGAAAATTTGCTCCACGTAATACCCAACTCAACCGGTGCATGCAAAAACACTGCATGAATCTGTAACAAAGATATTATAATTTAGAATACGTATAAAGCCTTAAAAAAATCAGGCAAATTGTAAATTGAATTCTGAATGAATATCTTAGAAAATATTCGAATACAGTTTACACAAATCGAAGAAACTTTTTTTTAGAATGATAACACAACTATATTACGATCTCGCCAAATTGGGCAACTATGCAATCAGCTTTCCCAAGTAACAATTCGAATGCCTTATGGTTTTGATTATAATTTATAGGAGTTTTTTAATTGATTTTTCAATCACTACCTGTTTTATGACAACTATAATAAGTGTCTCTTTTAACCAGTAATATCATAGTTTTCAAAGCTTCTATAAAACCCTTTACCTACACTAAAAATAAAATAAAAATAAAACAATTTGTACTAGAATAAAACCATGCAAACACTCTTAATATTGCTTTCAATCATTTTCTTTAAAACATTATTGTCAGTTAAATTCTTTCATGAATCTAGTTTTGTGTGTGTGCGTGTTAATTCTATGGCAATTTCACTCAGAGAAAATTTGAGGATTCTAAAGTACATTTATGACACATTAGTTGTAGGCTATTTGATTTATTGCTTCTTAGGTTAAGTGTAATTTGCATTAAAAGAAATTTCATGGCCGCCATTATGATGTTCTATACCGTAGCATTTATTGACATGAAATAAACTTCGAAATGCAAAAACGAGGAAATATGTTGGACTTTCATGATTCATTTTCAGATCGTATGCATAAGTTTTATCGCCACAGAATAGTTTTATACAAAAATGACGATGAATCACAAAAAATTATTTTCATAAATCATGGAGACTTTCGCAAAAACCGCATTTATTTCAAGGCGATTACTTATAATTCTTATTTTTATCCTTACATTCACGATAAAAATAAAAGCGCATGAAGTTTTTACGTTCGGAAAAGGTCTCAAACTCGTAATTAAAATATAATATATTCTTACTGATTGCATTCAAAGTAGACATGACACACATAGTCAAGAAAAATATCATCAAAACGACAGTTTATTCATAGTGCAATTCAATCCATCCAAAGAAATTTCATGTTGATCGTAAAGCTAGTTTCAAAATTTTCTTGAATTTGGAGTTTTAAAGCAGGTTTATGCTGATTTATTATGTAGCATTGAAGACAGCTACAAGTATTTAATAATATTAAAAATGTTACTTGGGTTATCTCAAGATAGATTTGATGTAATGTAATCTAGGCACCGGAAGAAAGCGGAAAAATTACGTACCTTTCCAAATTATTGCGAAAAGTTGTCAAGTTAAAAGGATGGATTGTTTGTTTGAAATCAATACATATTGAATTGGGTCTTAAAGGCCAAGTTTCAGGCTTTTGTATTTGCCCATACTTTTTCGATCACTACACTACGCAGTGGGCCAGAACGGCAATTTCATGCTTTTAATTATCTTGCGGCCTCATAGTAATTTTTTTCTTGATGTCTTCTATAAAGTTTTAGCGGATATTAAGGCGGTTTAATGAATGTATTTTGTGCTTTCTTTTGTCTTCTGGTTCCATAATAACAAACTGACAAAAACTATCAAAAACGCCATGAAATTCGTTTCACCGGATGCCAGAGAAGGTTGTTGAGTTACAATGACAAGCATAATCATTAATCATTAATCGAATAATTGTAGTTTGAACGATTCAGAAGATGAAATACAGTTTGTTGAATTAAGGAATCTTTAGTTATGTTCGTTTGATTCATATGGAAGACAACATTTAAATACGTGAAGTGCCTTAATCTCACATACATCAGATCTACATTCGCTCGTATAATTCTTCTGTTGTCTCAACCGCAAGCAATTTTCGACTGTGTCGGATGAGATGCGAACACGAACTAACAAGTTTCGGTGGTTGATGTGAATGAGAATTATGGTCTTGCCAAAAAATCGAAAAACACAGTTGTTGCAGCTGATTTTATTGTTGAAATAAATTAGACTTAAGACTGTGGGCCCGGGGGCACGAGCCCCCACTGCCCCTCTGTAAAAGCGCCCTGCTACACGGAGAACCGATCATAAAATTGCGATATCGCAGTTTTTGATTTTTGCGATAGTTGATTTAACTAATTTCTTTTTGATTCAACCAAAATGGTGTTTGATTTGCATATATTCAAGTAGTTGAAAAATATGTTGTTTTGAATGCTGTCAAATGCCGGAGACAGTTGAAAGCAAAACAATAATCGCAATCACTAATAGTACTGTTGTTGTACCGTTGAATTCCACTATGTTATATCACGTCATTACACTCTCACAAAGTCACTATTTTCACAGTCACTATTTTTCCGAAAGTGTATAAAACGTTATAATACAGATACGTATTTCGGAGTGCTATTTGCATCCTTCTTCAGTGTATCGGTTTTATAAGTTTATTGAAAGAATGCTGCAATGAAGTTCCTTTTATACAAACGTAACTACCCATATCCTACCCATATCCAAGATAAAAACAAACATAGAAAACACTTAACTCTTCCAGTTTTCTGTTACCTGTTTTTACCTTTCATTTTGTGGTTTACCTACTTACGTTTCTACCTACTTACGTTTGTATAAAAGGAACTTCATTGCAGCATTCTTTCAATAAACTTATAAAACCGATACACTGAAGAAGGATGCAAATAGCACTCCGAAATACGTATCTGTATTATAACGTTTTATACACTTTCGGAAAAATAGTGACTGTGAAAATAGTGACTTTGTGAGAGTGTAATGACGTGATATAACATAGTGGAATTCAACGGTACAACAACAGTACTATTAGTGACAACATTCTACTAACAGCTCAAACAAAAATTTAGGAATAATCGCAATGCAAAATCAACAACTTTTTTTGTTGAAATCTGTTCGCGTCGCTTCAAAATGTCAATGAAAACAACATCGATGATTAAAGCGTTTGGTAAAATTGTGTCCATTCAATTTGAGAAATTTATGATTCCATAACAAGTGTTTATCTAACAGCGGTGTTGTGATAAAGTTAACCTTGTTTAAGATGAAAAAGATTTGGCGACAAATTAGAAAATGTTAATGAATGATCATCTCGTAATCTTTCAGGTATGCGCAAAAATTTTATGCTTCAAATTCGATCATTATTTACTTCCAACAGACTGTTTTACTCCCAGCTGTTTGATACCGATGATGATTAGCAATAAAACGCTTTTTGACATGAATTTAATTTATAAAAGTAACAGGAGCGAAGGGTTTCAAACACAAAGAACGCGCTGCGATTGAATGGCGCGTTTGAATTGCCGTCGCAAAATTCCAATTCCCAGCGGTTGATGCACCCAAGCTCATATAAATTGACCAAAATCAGTGCATACCTTTAGTTCAACCGTTTGAAGGCATCATTTTAGGTAAATTTAATAATTTCGCTAATTTACTCGCCCCTCCGGGCACTTTTGCTGATTAAAAACGTTTTTCTACATCAATTATTTCCGATCGAATCAGAAGTATTTTTTTAGAATTTAGATATTTACTGATCTCAAAACAAACAAACAAATAAAACCGATTTATTTTTCAACAAACAGAATTTTGTTTCAATAACAACACCAGTTATTTCAACTAAAGTATTTGTTGAAATTGAAAGGTATGTGTCCTCACTAATTGACAGTATTTTATTTTCAAACAGTTGAATTAGTTGTTTCAATCATCGTTTCTGCTAATCGAAAAACAAAAATGACAGTTTAGTTAAAACAACAATCGATTAGTTGTACCAAATTTTAACCAATCGAATTCAGAAAATCAACTAATATTCTGGTTGAAATGGGATCGCGGGTGGTTCCGTGTATGATCTTATTTGTACAATGACACAACAAAGTGTATTGTTGAAATTAACCGTATCAGTTTTATTCCGTATAAACCAGAGCAATTATTTCACCCGTGAATTAACAGGAAAGCTTGCACGCGCTTCAATAATTGAAATTTCATCTGATTATTTCTTTGTCTGGGACTTATTAACAATCGAAGCGTAAGTATTGATAATTAATAATATTAGAAACTGCATAACATTACATAAAACGTTTCCGAGCCTCGATTCAATAGTCGGTTTTCACAGTTATTGCATAACTTTCCTGTATGAAAAGGCAAAAAGTAAAATATCACTACATGATTGTGGTATGCAAATATTTGAAATTTTTTGAATGTAAGTAATTACTAAAAGAAATGTTGGAATATAAGAATTACCAAAAATTTAGGTAGAATTTGTTGGTTTATATCTCATCATTTATTCCATTTGCCAATGTTATAAATTCAATGCACTAAAATTTTTTTATTTTATTTTATTTTTTATTTTTTAAAGTATCTAAAGTATTTTGAACTGATTTTGCTAGTAAAATTGACTATGAAATTGTTTGTCAAGAAATTGGCAGACACGTATAAGTTAAAGTATTTGTTTTTTCAACTGAAAAATATACGGTTAAAGGCACATTGCTATGGCTCTAAAATGCCGAGGGCATAAAATATAAGTCGAAGGCCAAACAGCAGGCAGTGATAAAAGGTATACTTCAGGCGGTCGCACAAAGTATCATGTACGTGCCATGCATTATTTAATCTGGTTGCTTCCTGGGATGTGCACAGAAAGAAAATATGAAACTTACACGACATGTAAACCGATAGTACTATGAAATAGACATCAGTTGAAACGAAAATCTAATTTAAAACCATGATTAATGTAAAATTACATTTAAATTCATTTAGTTTTTCATTGAACAAGCCTGTATATTTACAAACCGCTTCGTTTTGTAATGTGAATTTCCATTCAATTGCCTGCTCCAAATATGTGCATGAAAATAAATGTAAAATCACAAAATATTTTTATCTGTGTGTGCATAAAAATACGACAGTGGTTCAGTTACTAGAAATATTTTCCAGTTTTCGCATCTTCTTCCATCTACTTTTTTTGGTCTGGTCTGAGAAAAATAACGATAATCAACGTGACAAACTAAGTCGACACTACATCCGTTGGGACAATTTGCACATGTCAAATTTTGAACTATTGTATATGCAAAATCAAAACGAATAAAACGTTTAGAAACTTTATTTATACTCAAACATATACTTTTACCTATACGACGTAATGCCTAGAACTTTTATCGCTCGTTATAAACAACCTACGTAGGACGTTAGTCAGTGTTTTACCAAACGTGATGGTATGACAAGGGATGTCGTAATATCGATCGATTATTCGAGTAATCGAATATTACCCCAAAAAATCGAGTAATATTTAATCGATTATTTTGAATCTAATATTCGATTATCAAGCTAATCGAATATTTCGAAAAATTCTATAACAATAATCGAATAAGCAATCGAATAATCGATTATTAACACAGGTAATTGATTGAATTCGATAGAAAGGTTTGAAAATTTCGAAAAATCCGACATCCCTAGATATGACAGATGAACGACAGCGAATTAGGCACACCGGAAGGATGCTTTGTTTTATCGGATTTGCGAAAGACCCAATCTTTTCTCATTGCATTAGCGAATTACAAATAAAATGGTAACTTTCGATGATGCCAAATTATATTTGCTAAAGAAACGCTACAATTTCTATGAGCGATTTCCAGTTTGAACTAATCAATTTTGTTGAGCCTTTTTGGATGTTATTGTGCTTTATCCATTTCTCATGTTCATGTACCATGAAATTGATATAGATTGGAACTAGGACTAGGATAAATAAAATGATTGCTCAAATTTCGTGACCAAAATGTCTGCACATATAACGGGAATTTTTTTAGGAGGTTGTTTTTTTTAATATGGTTCACTCTATTGTCTGAAAATTGTTTTGACAGTGTAAAGTGACACCTCTACTAAGTATTGTTGAGCAAATCTTCATCAATAGGTTAGCTCCAGAATATTGCTTCCAAATCGTGGAAATTTATTTTCAAAATCAGAGTTCAATTACTGTTTATAGCATAAAATTCTCTTCAATGATGAGGCGCATTTTTGGTTAACAAGCAAAATTACCGTATTTGGAGCACAGACAATCCACACGCCGTTTAAGAACTACCGATACATCTAGATAAATTTATTGTTTGGTGCGGTGTATGAACTGGTGGTCGTAATTCATTTAAAAATGAGGAAAAACTTTACCGTGAATGGAAATCGATACAGAACCATGATCAATTAATTTTTGTAGCCAAATTTTCAAGATATATGCTTGAAAATTGACGAAATATGCTTTCACCAGGATTGTGCCACTTGTCATACAGCGACCAAAACAATCGGCTATTAAAAGAACAATTCAACGACAAAATTATTTCGAGAAATGGACCGGTGAATTGGCCTTCGCGTTCAAGGCGGCATATGCCCAAAATCATATTTAAATTAAAAGAATATTTTTTTGATTATACACCAAATACAAATCTTATCATCCTTAAGCCTTAATACTTCATTAAAGTCGATAATAGCTCGACATTGTTGCGAGATCCTAGGAATTGAAACGTAATACAAAACTTTGTATCAACTCATCTTGTACAACTTGCAGCTTTAGCATCAGAACGCGGAAATGGTTGGTATCCATATAGAAAGCAAAACAGCAAGCCATTGAACAAATTCTTATTACTGCTAACAACACAGTACGGTTCAACCTAACGATACAATGGATTCCGGGCAACCCTTGATCCGCCCGCGTCCTGTTCCGTATCGTTTCATCGAAACGCACATTATCGCTCTAATACAGGTTACGAGAGATGGGCTGTACTGAAAAACGATCGGAGCAAAACCCTGCTGCTGCAGGAACTAGATTGCCTAGAGCAGACATATCTGTTGTTCTGCAAGGATTAAATCGTACGACCCGATGCGGCTGAGACGGCTGATTACTGGATGTTTCTTTCTACGCACCGCCTTTGAAATTCTACAAAAGAAGACAAATCTCGTTATTTTCATTCCCCGACTCCTGTTTCCTCCGTGAGAGGTGACTAGACGGGTTTACGTAATCTTAAAGTGTAGCATCAAACGAAATGTTCAAGCGAAAATAAGCATTTGCCGTGTAGATTGTTCTCATCGTTACGTTGCGAACGAACGCCCTCCATCACTGTGTAGGTGAGACGCTGGATGCTGCTAGCAGAAGTATCTTTTTGCTTCCAGGAGCTCATACTGCTGAATGTTTATTTTTCATTACATTTCAAACTAATGAAAAATGCATACAAACAACACCGGTAATGGTAATACGTTGTGTGTCTGTATGTACTAACGAGACTCGCATCGGTTGGTGCGCAGTGTCAAATTATTTTCTTCGAGCATGATAATATATTTTTTTATTGATATTCGACAATCCTAAATTTGTACAGAACCGGCAAAATGTCAAATATTCATACTTTATGATATTTGTACACCATTATCTGCTACCAGGGGCGGAAGCAATAAAATTTGTTTGCGATTTGATTCATCACTTTGGGATAAGATTTGCGCAACACTCTTTTAGGTACATTTGCCCCATACTGAGAGCGATGACACGGTTGGGTTCTTGTTACAGTGGAGTATCCGAAGAAACATTGAAGAGGCGTTTTTTAGTGTAACGCGAAAAATATATTCATTAGTTTAAAATCAATTGCATTCACGAATCAATGGGAAAGCTTAACCATGAGGGACTATGGAGCTTTACAAATACAAATCAATTTATAACAAATCATTAATTTTTATACATCATCGTACGAATGAAATTTTCAGGCAGTAATGTAATCGTTTGATTTTTGTTTTTCATACGAATATAACAACGAATATAACCAGGTAAAACACCGTACCAAGCTAAATATAGCAGACGCTATTTAACAAATACGTATTCGGAATAGTTTTTTGTTGTAATATTTATTGAAATATGAGTTAAAATAGAATTATTTAGATTTAAATTAAGTGTTCAGCCACAAGTGGTGTCTTTTTAGTCATGAGTATTACTTGGGAAGGGGCAAAACCAAGCAATTCTTTTAGTTCATTTTTAATTTCATCAGTACTTTGATCATTTGATAAGCCTTTCAAGGCAGCCTTGAAGGGTCTGTCTGATATTATATCATATGAATAAAATTTATGAAGTTTCTCGGACAAACATCGGATAAGACGTTCATAATCTTCCAATCCATCAACCAAGACTCGACATTCTCCTCTTCGACCGATTTGAAATGAGACTTTTACTTCCGGGAGAAAAGTTTAGCTCAGTACGGAATGCTTTGAAGTCGGAACTCATCACCGTCACTGGTGGCATAGATTGACAGAACAACAAGCGTCCATTTTGGGAATTTTTGAAGAATTTTCTTCTAAGGCGCTACAATCGGATTCAGGAAAAATCTCGTAAATATTGTTAGACGGCATAGGATCAACGGAAGGGAAATCCGTCCGTTGTCTTTTATTTTTACGTTCAGATTCTATAAGATCGTGAATGTTATTAAAAAAATGTTGAATAACGGATTGTGATTTATTCCGTATTGATTTATATTTAGCCTTAGGCTTGTTGCCTTTCCGGTTGGACGCAGGCATTTTTGAAATGAATGAAATTTTAAATTAAATTAACTAGGCTAAATTAGTCTTCGATTAGACTCCTAGTTTGGAAAAGTCTTGATAAAGACTGATTTTGTTATAGTCTAAAGAAAAACTAATTAGTTCGAAGAATAGTTCTTAGAATAGCTAGCCTTAAGAAAGGCTGACTAATTTCTTAGTCTTGAAAAAGACTGATTATATTAGAATATCTCTCTTTGTATAGCCTTGAGAAAGGCTGACTAATTGTTAGTCTTTAAAAAGACTGTTAGTGATTCAGGTAGCCTTGAGAAAGACTGAAGCCTTGAATCAATAAAACTCCAGGCAGCCAAAAAAATTTCAGGAGCCAAGAGCTATACGCGTGCGGTGCAAACGACTGTTCCACACCGACTGACTTCAAACATTTATTTTTGATTTCTACTCATCAACCCGTTCGTAAAATACCCAAATTGTGATGGTTTGAATCGAATATTGAAGCGACTTCAAATATCGGAAATTTGAATAATATTGGATATTGAAGTGACTTCAAACATCGTTTTTCGATATCTCCTCATCAAAAACGTTCGAAAAATACCCATATTGTAATGGTTTGTAACGAATATCGATGAACCGGAAGTCGCCATCTTGGATATTGAAGAGTTTTCATACATCGTTTTTCAACATCTACTCTTCGAACCCGTTCGAAAAATACCCAAATTGTGCTGGTTTGTAACGAATATCGATGAAAAGGAAGTCGCCATCTTGCATATTGAAACTACTTAGAACATACTTGTATGACATATACTGGTCAGTATCGTTCCAAAAATATTATCATATATTATATTTTATTATATTGTATAGAACAATTCACAAACAAAATAAAAATTTCTGTTTTGAAAATCTGAGATCTTGCTTTTTCAATTAATTGCTGTTTTACATTTTTTTTTTCAAAAATTGAAAATATGCGCTGTTTGGCAACCCTATGCATCTAGTAAATGTTTAGATGTTGTGACTTTCCATCACTATTCACTTCCTTTTCCATTCAAAAAATGTTGGAATTTTTTTTTAAATTGTTAATCTTCGTTGATTGACAACCCTAACCCGCGATTTTTTATTAACATTGACATTCTCCTTTTGCAATAATGGTATGAAATTTGACCATTTCATGGAACAGTGTCGAGATGAAAACAGCCACTAATGACTCCGTTTTAACTTTCTTCATGAAAGTTAATTACCAGAAATGAAATTTGCTCCGCAAAGAAAATGCAGCCGTTTCTATTGATGATTTTTTTTTCTTTCGTTACATTGATCGCCAAGACTGTTGCCACTACATTCATGAAGCGCTCGTTCATGACTGTCACATGCGACCTTCATCTGTATGGTTCGCGCGACATTCATGTGTGACCGCCCGGATAGTAGGCAAGTTTCCAGCACACGACATTCAAAGCAAATATCTACAGTTTTAGGTACCAACTTAGGAATTTCACTTAAAACTGTCACGTGAAGGGACCGTTTCCAGCAGAGCAATTCCAGAAATACTTAGCAGATCATCAGACTCGACCTTCTCCGATTTGGATGAAACTTTGCACATGGCTTCAGTATGGCAAACCATAAGTTTTGAACCGATGGAGAGGTCAATCCGACTCACGACTGATTTTTAAAAAGGGTGTAAGTATTTTTTCATTTCACAATAACTGCCTTTTTCAAATCTTTGTAACTCGGAAACCGTTAATTGTACAAAAATGGCGTTCAGGAAGAAGTTGTATGGAATCGATTGGGCACTCTAAAGAAAAATATACACTGAAAATTTTTTGTGATTTTTTTTCTCAATGATCACAAAATAATCGGAATTTTTTTTTGATAATTTTTATTGTAAAGCTGTTATTAAAACCTAACACATCACTATGGTCCGAAACAGGAAATTAGCGTGACAAAAATATTTTCTCTCTTAAATATTAGTTTTTTGTAGTTGGTGTCTTCACAAAAGTTGTTTGTAATCAAATGGCGCTCTTTTTGATGAAAAATGTTACTAGGGTGGTCCTCATTTAGATTGAAATCTGAAATCTAACTTTCTTAATTGAACTCAAAAATGATTTTGTTGTACTATAAAATTATAAGAAATTTTATTTTGAGCAACTTTGCTTAAAATAGCACCTCTTTAGCTTTTCATTTGATCGAGTTACATCAATTTTCCCGAATAAAAGTAGGGTGGCTCCTGAAAATTCACTTTTTTTGTTCTAACTTTTTTGTGAAACGTTCTACAGAAAAGTTGTCCTCAGAAGAGTTGTTGTACTAATCATTGCGCACAGTTTTGCCCAACCAAGCTTTTTCATATGAGCTACCAGTAAAAAGTTATGAATATTTTTTCATAAAAAACTAGTCAAGCTTCAAATATCAATATTCATTAGATGCCAGATCGATAAAAATATATCCTATGCGGTTCCTGAAATATCATAATATAAGTGAAAGTTTACGAGAAAATTGGAAGGGTGTTATTTTTTTCACTTATTTAAAATATTTTTTTAAAATACCTTCAAAAAACTCAAAAACATTGCATAACTCTTAAACGCCCTAACGTATCAACATACTTCCTTCGGCAAAATGATAGTATCAAACTAGTTCTACAAGTGCTCCATACATTGTCTATTCGAGAAATGAGACACACAAAAACTACAGCCGAAAATAGATTTGTTGTAAGTCAAAGCACTTCCTGAAATCCAAAAATATCATTAGTTCGTTAAAATGAGTAGAATGTATTTATTCGAACCAAAACTCATTGTGCGTCGTTTTCCGGTTTTTACAGCCTATTAGGTACACAAGTGGTTAAAAAAGAAGGGCCAGTGTCATAGGCGTCTCGGCACGATGTGATAAAAATATTTGCATTTTACTAACTTGAACCAACTTGTTGGAATGGTTGTCGAAATCATGAAAATTTTTGTTCATACATTTATCATGGCCAACTAGTTCGGAATAATCATATTACACAGTATCTCTAATCCTCAGTTGCTCAAACTCAATTGAAATAGTTATTTTGGTAACAAATTGATTAAAATTGTTCTGCAATCTATTTTCGGCTGTAGGTTTTGTTTGTCTCATTTCTCAAAAAAACATTGTATGGAACATTTGTAGAACTAATTTGATACTATTATTTTGCTGAAGGAAGTATGTTGATACATTAAGGCGTTTAAGAGTTAAGTAATATTTTCGAGATATTTAAATGGATTTTTAAGACTAATTTAAATAAGTTAAAAAAATAACACCCTTCCAATTTTCTCTTAAACTTTCACTTATATTATGATCTTTCAGGAACCGCATAGGATACATTTTTATCGATCTGGCATCTAATGAATATTGATATTTGAAGCTTGACTAGTTTTTTATGAAAAAATAATCATAACTTTTTACTGGTAGCTCATATGAAGAAGCTTGGTTGAGCAAAACTGTGCGCAATGATTAGTACAACAACACATCTGAGGACAACTTTTCTGTAGAACGTTTCACAAAAAAGTTAGAACAAAAAAAGTAAATTTTCAGGAGCCACCCTACTTTTATTCGGGAAAATTGATGTAACTCGATCAAATGAAAAGCTAGAGAGGTGCTATTTTCAGCAAAGTTGCTCAAAATAAAATTTCCTACAACTTTATTGTACAACAAAATCATTTTTGAGTTCAACTAAGAAAGTTGGATTTCAGATTTCAATCTAAATGAGGACCACCCTAGCAACATTTTTTTATCAAAAGGAGTACCATTTGATTACAAACAACTTTTGTGAAGACACCAAAAACAAAAAACTAATATTTAATAGTGAAAATATTTTTGTCACGCTAATTTCCCGTTTTGGACCACTGTGCACATGGATCAATAAGTCCCGAGACTAAAGCAGAGATGGCGCTCATAGTAAACCAGTAACTACGTCTTTCTAGAGTACTAACCTTTGCTTGAAACGGGTCAAATTTTTAAACGTTGGAACCATTGTATCACCCAAAAAAGGTGATTATGTTGATGAATAAAAAAAATTTTGCAAAAAAAAATGTTGTTTCCATTGTTAGTCTCGGGACTTATTGATCCATGTGTTACAGATTGATGGCTATCCCATTCGTGCCTTTTGAAAAATGAAGAAGTTGCAGCTAAAACAATTTACAGATGTATTCGAAATTTCAAGTTTTATTCAGTGTATAATTTTTTTAGAGTGCCCTATTGATTCCCTACAACTGCTTCCTGAACGCCATTTTTATACAATTAACGGTTTCCGAGTTACTACGATTTGAAAAAGGCAATTTTTGTGAAATGCAAAAATACATACGCCCTTTTTAAAAATCAGTCGTGAGTGGAATTGACCTCTCCATCGGTTCAAAATTTATGGCTTGCCATACTGAAGCCATGTGCAAAGTCGGAGAAGACGATTCTGATTTTGTCACTTTTTTGTTTATTCATTTCTGGAATTGTTCAGCACTGGTTGTAGCACGCCGTGATGCAAAGTTCTCCATTCTCGTACAGTACTAACAAGAGCGAACCCTTCATTTGATTGCATTGTCATGGATTGCTTAGTTCGTGTGTTAACTGAGAATGTAAGCACAGGCAATTTACCAAGCAAGGGAGCTGGTCTGTTCAGTAACATATACTCTCACGCATCCAGTTTCTCTCTAATATAAGTCTCTCATTCCGCAATGTCAAGCAAAGTGTTCATGTTTTTGTGTTGCTTCGTTCGTTTGAGAATTCAAAATATAAGCCCTGGTAGTATTTGCCGTTTGACGCTTAAATATTCAACTCAAACTTACCGTGATTTCAATCGAAAAATCTGTTTTAACCCACCTAGCGGTGTAATGATGACTGTCTCAGATCACCTATATTTTCATAAACATGACAACGGGACTCTCCAAAAAACTTTTCATTGCATCATGAAAAATAGTTCATTTGGGCATAAAATAGCAGAATCTTTTCAATTGCTAAACAACGTTAAGCCAAATTTAGAAGATTTTTTTCCGTTTTACCTTTTTTTATATATATAAAAAATAGGTATAGAATTCGCTCAAACTTTCGAAAAATTTTCCGAGGCCCGGAGGGCCGAATGACATATACCAATCGATTCAGCTCGACGAACTGAGCAAATGTCTGTGTGTGTGTGTGTGTATGTGTGTGTGTCTGTATGTGTGTTGTCAACTAAAGGGTCGAGATCTCAGAGATGGCTGGACCGATTTTGATCAAACTAGTCGCAAATGAAAGTTCTCCCCGTCACCCAAAACGCTATTGAATGGTTTTGAGATCGGATGTTTACTTTTTGAGTTATTCGAAGTTTTATGTCAAAATTTTCAGTTTTTTGACAGTATCTGTCACAATTGACCTTGAAAACAGAATATGTTTTCAGACTTAGATTCCGCACGATAATACCTATTCAACAAGCCATAGATTGTTAAAATCCGTCCATTTTTAACGGAGATATCGAAATTTTTGTGTAAACGACTTTTCCCCCTATCCCAGCAGTAGGAGTTTTGAGCGCTGTATGACAAAGCAATGCTTGGGAGCAACGGAAAACACGATTTTCTATTCTGTTACATACAATTGTTTCTAAGTACCAAAAAGACTGTGTACAGCATCCTGTTTCATGACAATTTGCCTCGGACCGATTTTAGCACGGCTCGTTTTTGGCAACATAATCGTTCGAATATGACATATATAAACCAGATGATGGCAGATTTTTTTTTAATTATATTGTTTTAAACTACTTACAGCAATAAATGCTGGAAGAACATAACATCCATATACCATTCGAATCAGTTCGTCGAGGTCAGCAAATGCGTGTGTGACAAATAATTTCACTCAATTTTCTCTGAAAATTTCTTTTCTACAAATTCAGATTCATACGAAAACTCGTATGCTCCCAAACAAAGTTCCTGAATTATGTTTGGTTCCGACCTCTGGTTCCGGAACTACAGGATGATATATGAAACGAAGTCAAAATTGTGTAACTCATTCTTCTCGTAGATGGCTGAACAAATCTAAGATTCAAATGAAATCTAAGAATCGTCTAAGATGCAAATGAAAAGTTTCAAGATCCAACTTCCGGTTTCGGGGATACAGAGTGATTAGTATAAAAATGTCTATTCCACATAAATTAATCAGGTTTATCGGGTTAGCAGATTTGGATAGTCGATAAAAAAAATTAACTTTTTTCAGTTTTAGTGGTATTCAGTTGTCGATTCAGAAGGCACCTAAAAATTTAATTCATGCTATGATTTCTCAAAGATGTCTTCACTGATTTTCAAATATTTTGAAACAAATGTAAACTATACAGCTATTCAGGTGAATTTATCTGACTTCGGCCATACCGATTTTAGAATTCCGGTTCCAGTATAAAATCGTTTCTCAAAGCTCAATCGTTTTCTCAAAAAAGCCTAATCAAATTTCAGAAATAAAAATTTAAATTGAATTAAACTTATGTACAAAATTAATTAGTTTTATACATACATACAAAAATTAATGAATTTTATCAAATTAATCTTCAAAGTTGTACTCAAAACTGTAATTTTTTCGTCATATGGCCATACGAATCGGTTTGGATTATGCTGGTTCCTGAATACCGGCTCTGGAAGTACCTTAAATTACCGTAAACTCTAAAGTGGAACTTACATATCATGGCATGTTTAATCGATTATCACACTTCTAGATTTAAATTCGATTGTATTTGCAGTTTCGACATTACAGAGTAATGAGTGATTACAATCTCAAATTGTCGCTTAAAACGACGGTCATTAAAATAATGTAATGAAAACTTAAACACCGAAGAATATTCATGCAAAAAACACATGCGAATTGATAAAAAAAAGGTATCATCTCACTGCTAGGTGGATTAATCACGTTTTTCGTTTTGAAACGACGGTTTGGAAGCTCAAATCCTCGTCATTTTGTAATTCCGAAACCGGAGGTCAGATCCGAATAAAATTCACGAGTTTTGTAAGTGACCATAATACCTTCCATTAGAATTTAAGTTTATGAAAATCAGCTTAACCATATCTTAGAAATTGAAGTGAGCTTCATTTTGATTTATTGGGCACACTACAACTGAAATCAGACTATTTGTACACTACAACTGAAATCAGACTATGTGGATAAAAATCAAAACTCATTAATGTCGGATTTTCGAAACCGAGCATTCTATGGTACTACGAGACCTTTCATTTGAATCTAAGTTTGTGAAAATCGGTTAAGCCCTTTCTGAGAACATTGAGTGCAATTTTACATACAATACAATGTTTCATACATACATATACACATACACAGTAGATATATCGGGAAAGCATTTTTTAAGCCCGAACCCGAGAATAATTTTTCTTCCGAACACGACCCGTACCCGATAAAAAACAAACATCTTTACCCGAACCCGAAAAAAATCGGGTATTCGGGTTGAATACCCAAAACCCGAACAACTTTTTGAACCACTAAAAATGAATAAATCGTCACCCGTACTCGAAGCCGCTAGAAAAGCACACACATATTGATCCAATGATGAAGCTTTCAATTCCTACCAGAAAATGACAACCATAACACACAATAACTTTCCGTATCCATGTTCCCAAGATATTAATTAACTAGGAAAAATCAGCCGCACTCCCCACATCATCCTTACGCTACCCGTGGGTACTTATCAGTGTGCACCATCCCACTCATTTGCCACTCTTCCATCTTTCTGTCGAACTATGGTGCAACGTCGGAAGCCAGCCAAGAAGCCAAATCCTTTTGTTTCGTGGTACGGAAACAGAGTGTCGCATTTTCAGAATTTTTTTCTTTACAGAGATGGTAATTTTGTTCGGTCTCGCGCTTGGCAAAATGATGATTAAACTGAGCAGCACAAGCAGAATATGATGGCTTGACAGATAGGATAGGAAACCGGGCATCCTGGCAAATGAGAAGGGTGTATTCGGTGTTTGCTACTTACGATAGAATGAAAGTCAAGTAGGACGACAACAGCTGCTGGGAATGAAACGAACCATGTGCACAAGGTTCCCCACTTTTTATTCTTGTCTCAACAAAGAATCCGAGCGATTCCGCATGCGAACAGGAAGTGCACATGGAAAATAGAAGAAAGGAAAAGATATGAATTTGCGAAATTGTACAGCGCTTTGCACGAATGAGTGTGTAGTAGTAGTCATTCAAGCTGATAACAGTAAACGTTCAGTGAATGCGGAGACTTATTTTATAGACTTGGGATCTGTCAACAAAATTTTTTCGCAGCAAACGTTCTGTATCTTACAAACATAAAAAGCTCATTCTTAAAGACAGCCTTTTTACACTCCTCGATATAGTCTTATGATTGTAATCTCATTTCTAAATTATATCGTTTCCATGTTGTGCGAGTTATATGATGTTTTTTTCCTCTCATAACATCATATTTTGAGCAAATATACTCGACTACACAATTTGGGCACCATTCACTAGTTGTGATCTCATGTTTTATCAAGAAACTGCCGGAGAAAGTGAGATTTAATTATTGTTCATTCTAGTCAGTCTCTGCCGACTGTAAGTAGAAAGTTATGCGTTCATTTATCAGTGACGGGATGCGCATCTAACGCGAGCCCGTGATGGCTTCGTAATTGTGGTAACTCTTCCGATTAATGTGAGCCAGATTGTAGGAAAAGAGTATGAACTGGGAGTAATCTTGTTTTAGTTCACTGATGAGAGTTTAATATGGTGGTTGAAATGCAATAAAGTAAGGTTTAGTATATCAGTTTATGATAATGACGGTCAGGTTTTGAGGATTGCACTAAAAAACTCATTTGTGTCGATAAACACGTTTTTCAATGCATCCGCTGGGAGGATCCGTGTATCGTGGCAACGATTCAGTGTAACATAATATCAAAGAAAAAATCCGCTCAGTACTTACATATGCTCAGATACTGCTGCGTGGCCGTCTCGAAGGTATCCCAGGTGATGCCCCGGAAACGAGTGCGCTCTTTTGCAGTCCCATAGTCCGGATGCAGCAACGGTGTCTGATGGCCCGCATCGTTCGGGTCACCGGTTTTACAGAAATTGCTAACAAAATTCAGCACGGCTTCGTTCACTCCCATGTCCTGGCGAGAGTAGTTCTGCGGAAACGAGGGAACCCCTTGCACCAAAGGAAGTCCCAGAATGTAGGGCAGATCCTCACCACGGACACTACCCAAGCGCTGTGAATCAGTGAGTGACAAATGAAATCATGTTATCAGTTGATGGATTTATTGGAATGTATCAAAAAATCTGTTCCTTACCTGCGGATATTCGCTCTCCTTGCTCTGGTAACCGAAATGAAACATGTACGTTTTGGCACCACGTCGGGCATGCAGATAGGCAACTTTGATAAGAGGAGCCACCGTGTGGCCGTCACTTAGCGCCTCCATTGTTGAGTCCCTGTGGGGCAGAGCGAGAGCAAAAGTTACAATTGAAAAAAAATGACAATCTCAATAAATATCAATCAAGCGCATTCGACAATTCAAATTAGCTGTCATTTGTCAACAGAACTGACAGACGGTCGATGCTATTGCTATTCAGTCGAGCAATTGAAAAGTAAATCTGCAGAACCACTGATTTAAGTATTGGAAGTAGAGGAGATTCTGTGATGGCATGTCCATATTCCGACTGGATAAAAAATCATTTCCTCCAGCTTCAGACCAAAGTATAAGATATTCATCTCTCGCAGCGCGTTGGTTCTTTGAACGTAAACACCAGACTGAAGTGACAGAAGAATAATGATACTCACTGATAATCCCAATGACTAGCGCCATCACGGAGACAGATGAGTCTATTTTCTTGTCTCACTAGTCTTGGTAGCAAACGAAATAAAACTTACCAAATCATGCTGGAAGATTATACTAATGCTGCTGTTGCTTTGCGCAATCATTTTATTGGTACATCACTCTGTTCGCCCAAATTCCGAATCTCCATTCTCTTTTTATTCACAATATTTGTACAATATGCCCCTGGCGATGGAATCGAAAAACAAACTTTTTCAATTTTCCTTGTGATAACTTCCTTTCATAAGGCCTTATGGATGGCTCGGCAATGATAAAAAATCAAACAAATCGCCTCCATCAACAAGGCGAAGCTTGTGGCTAGCTGCGGAGGACATACAACCGAGTAGTTCATGGCCGCCCTCATACCACACATTTGAATCTATCATCGTAACCCTCGATGTCATGGGAAAATAACAGCAAATGTCTTTGGCGTGATATAACAGTTTTACGTTCCAGTCAGCATCTTTGTCATCTCAGAGCCTGGAACCATCGTTGCCATCATTTAGACAATCAAAAGCTTGTTGGTTTTTTCTCGGTGAAACTCATTGCACGACTTTCATCTGCTCATTTTCGCAGCTTTTATTGTGGAACTGTTTTTCTCTTTCCAAAGGTTGTACGTTTCGAGTGAGATGTTGTTCAATTGGCTGAAGAAATATTCCCATCCTATGAAAACCTTGTTCGGGAACGGCTCCGGATTAGAGTCAAAATAAGAGATTTTAACGGCCAACAGAGTCGAATTCGTACCCAGACCAGACCAAATGAAACTTGTTGGGCCCTGACAAAGACATATTTTCGGACTCATGCCATGGCAGCGGATTCCATCACAACTTTTGAAAAGACAGGAAAAAAGTATTCGAAATCGTCAGCAAACCAGCTGTGCTGAAGCTTGTGAGTAGCGTAAGAACAAAAGCCCACACCTTGGCGCACAGATTAATGGATCTCGGAAATGTCAAGTCGTACCGAAGTGGAGTATAATAGAGAATAGAACAAAGAAATACAAGTTTGATTTACCTAAAAACTATGATCGTATTGTTATTTTCAAATTGTGGTTAGACTTAGTGTGGTGGGACAAGGTTGTATGGGAAAAAATGAAAAGGTTTATTTTCTCGTTCCACTGAACTTTTCGTGTTCCTTTTGAATCCCATAATAATTATGCAAAACTTTATCTCGATCGGTGAAACTATTGATTGCGTGAGTCATCCACATTTCCACAAACCAAAGAACCGACCACTAACTAACATCACACACAAACTTTTCTAGTACGCACTCTAAATTACGATTTAAATGTTTGTTGCATCCGAAAATATTTTAAGATATTGAACACACTTTACCCTATAATTCCGGAACCGGAAGTCGGATCCGGATGAAATTCAGGAATTCCGTATGGGACCAAAAGACCTTTCATTTGAATCTAAGTTTGTGGAAATCGGTCAAACCATCGCTGAGAAAAGTGAGTGAGATCTATTTTGTTATATATGACCACTATTTCCGGTACTTCCGGAACCGGATACCGGGAACCAGGATAGCCGGAATCGGTGTGTTTAGTTGCCAACTGATGATGAATTTCGATTTGTGTGGTTTTGAGACCAGTTTAGAAAATTTTTTACGTATTTTGTTTCGCCGGTTTAAGTGACGGTGTACAATATTGAACACACTTTACCCTATCATTCCGGAACCGGAAGTCGGATCCGGATGAAATTCAGGAATTCCATATGGGACCACGAGACCTTTCATTTGAATCTAAGTTTGTGGAAATCGGTCAAACCAAAGCTGAGAAAAGTGAGAGAGATCTATTTTGGTATATATGACTACTATTTCCGGTACTTCCGGAACCGGATACCGGGAACCAGGATAGCCGGAATCGGTTTGTTTAGTAGCCTACTGATAATGACTTTCGATTTGTGTGGTTTTGAGACCAGTTTAGAAAATTTTTTACGTTTTTTGTTTCGCCGGTTTAAGTGACGGTGTTCAATATTGAACACATTTTACCATATAACTCCGGAACCGAAAGTCGGATCCGGATGAAATTCAGGAATTCCGTATGGGACCACGAGACCTTTCATTTGAATTCAAGTTTGTCAAAATCGGTTCAGCCATCTCCGAGAAAACCTAGTGAGATTATTTGACACATACACACACACATACACACACACAGACATTGCTCAGCTCGATGAACTGAGTCGAATGGTATATGACACTTGGCCCTCCGGGCCAATTTTCACTAGTCGGTTTTTCAAGTGGTTGCATAACCTTTCTATATGAGAAAGGCAAAACGGCTAGAGATCACCTTATAGACTCTATAAATCAGTGCATATGTTATTTTCGTAGTAAATTCAACGAGGAAGATAACTTTCGAAGATCTAATTACAATCTGACATTTGTGGAAAAAGTTATTGAAGGAACACGACTCAAAGTCCGAATAACGGCTCATTCCTTAATATATCGAGCACTACTGCTGCTAGAGTCGTTAGGAGTTAGCTACGGGTTCGAGTCCCGTCTTTGCATTAACGTTTTCGCGGTTTTCATTACATTACATGTCAATTTTCCTATCTGTTTTCCCCGTTAGATAATGATCATATTATCACCATCATCGCCCATGACGCGCACTCCAGTCGATGACCAACATGCGGGCCACCCGCCGGTTTTTCGTAGCCTGGGGGTGTTTCCCACGGACCCACAGGAACAAACGAATACAGCCTTCATCGATAAGTACCCACGTCATCTAGACAATCACCATGCAATTCCATCCCATCAACTATTGGCGACTGGAAACTGGGTCTCCGAGAGTTGCAGTGATCAGCACACGCAAACGTGAACCAAACACAACATTGTTAAAATTCGAAAAATTATCCTAGTCTTAAGTACTGTTAAGAAATGTCCTCGGCATCTCAGAGCTAAGGCAGTGTGCCTTATTAAATATATCATTGAAAAAAAAAATATAGTTTCAATGTTCGAGATAAAATTTTGCGTAGCTCTTATGAGACCCTGAAGGAACACAAAAAGTTTGGTGGAGCTGAAATAAAAAAAAATTGTCCAGACAGTCGATTTCAAAGCAGCCTACGGCACAGTTTTAAAAATTATGCACGACTGCAGATTTTCGGCAAGCTGATACGGTTGCTCATGGGAACGATCGGTCGTGTGAAGTACATAAGATACTATTTGCCAGTCGGTAATGCATACCAACAGAGAAATTCAAAGACGCATCGTGCCAGGGAATCGAAATTAATTTGAACTTTGGTCACATTGGTCGAGAAAAGTTCGCCGTTGCTTGAAGTAAAATTTTTTGAAAGGTACACAGCTCAAAAAAATCTTGTGATTTAACAGCTTATATGATGCTCATAAATGCAGCGTCGTATTTAACACATATTTTTATTCAAAAGCATGTAAAGTTGGTCGAAAAAAGTTCGCCGTTGCTTGAAGTAAAATTTTTTCGAAAAAAATATCTTATGATTTAACAGCTTATATGATGCTCATAGATGGGGCGTCGTATTTAACACATATTTATATTCAAAAACATGTAACCTAATTTTTTTTATCATCTAACTATTTTTTTCGGAAAAGAACTGGAAAATATTCGACACGTATTTTATTATTTCAATATGGTACGTGGAATTTTCGAGATATGATTTTTTGAAAATTCGCGTTTTCAACAAAAGAGCCTTTTTTCAACAGCCTATACTGTAAAATCTAATGGAGATACATAAATTCGTCCAACACATGAAATGTGCGTCTTTTCCTTAGTTTCCAAATAAGCGATTCCATGAAACAACCTTTAAAGTTAATATAATGAAAAAAGTTAAAAATTATAAACAAATATAAAGATTTCAAACTTGGACCATTTTTACCTTTTTTATATATATAAAAAATAGGTATAGAATTCGCTCAAACTTTCGAAAAATTTTCCGAGGCCCGGAGGGCCGAATGTCATATACCAATCGATTCAGCTCGACGAACTGAGCAAATGTCTGTGTGTGTGTGTGTATGTGTGTGTGTCTGTATGTGTGTTGTCAACTAAGAGGTCGAGATCTCAGAGATGGCTGAACCGATTTTGATCAAACTAGTCGCAAATGAAAGGTCTCCCCGTCACCCAGAACGCTATTGAATGGTTTTGAGATCGGATGTTTACTTTTTGAGTTATACGAAGTTTTATGTCAAAATTTTCAGTTTTTTGACAGTATCTGTCACAATTGACCTTGAAAACAGAATATGTTTTCAGACTTAGATTCCGCACGGTAATAGCTATCCAACAAGCCATAGATTGATAAAATCCGTCCATTTTTAACGGAGATTTCGAATTTTTTGTGTAAGCGACTTTTCCCCCATATTCCAGCAGTAGAAGTTCTGAGCGCTGTATGGCAAAGAAAGGCTTGGGAGCAACGTAAAACACGATTTTTTATACTGTTACATACAATAGTTTCTAAGTACCAAAAAGACTGTGAACAGCATTATTTTTCATGACATTTTGCCTCGGACCAATTTTAGCACGGTTCGTTTTTGGCAACATAATCGTTCGAATATGACATATTGGAAAGATGGCAGTACTTCCGAATTCTGAACAATTTCATAATTATATTGATTTAAACTGCTTACAGCAATAAATGCTGGAAGAACAAAACACCCATATACCATTTGAATCAGTTCGTCGAGATCAGCAAATGCGTATGTGACAAATAATTTCACTCAATTTTTTACCTTATTTTCGAAGATGACTCAACCGTTTTCTACAAACTCAGATTCATATGAAAATTCGTAAGCTCCTAAACAAGGTTCCTGAATTATGTTTGGATCCGACTTCTGGTTCCGGAACTACAGGATGATATGTGAAACGAAATTAAAATTGTGTAACTTATTTTCCTCGTAGATGGCTGAACCGATCTAAGATTCAAATGATATCTAAGAATCATCTAAGATTTGCTGATTTGAATAGTCGACAACCAAATAAACTTATTTCAGTTTTAGTGGTATTCAGTTTCCGAAGGAAGGCACCCAACAATTTAACTCGTACTACGATTTCTCAAAGATGTCTATACTGATTTTTAAACATATTGAAACAAATGTAAACTAATCAGGTGAATTTGTCTGACTTCGGCTACACCGATTTTCAAATTTCGGCTCCAGCATCGAATCGTTTCTCAAAGCTCAATCGTTTTCTCAAATAAAGCCAAATCGAATTTCAGAAAAAAATTCAAATTAAAATAAACTTATAGTCCCACACAAAATTAATTAATTTTATTCAATGCTGACTTTCAATTCTGGAATTACAGGAGGATGAATTTTTAAAAATTCAAACTGATATAGCGGGGGACGGGTATAGCGTGATGGGTAAGTCGATGCCTTTCACGCAGCCCGCCTGGGTTCGATTCCCAACCCCGCACATAGGGTCAGAAAGTTTTTCTGGCCCGAAGAGGTGAATGGCATTAATGTTAAAGCCTCTATAATTGAAACAAAAAAAAAAAACTGATATAGAAGATGATAATCCCGAAAAGCTTGAAAGTTGGACTCAAAACTATTGCAATTTATTCGTCATATGGCCATACGAATCGGTTTTTTTTTATGCTGGTTCCTGAATACCGGCTCTGGAAGTACCTTAAATTACCGTAAATTCTAAAGTGGAACTCACTTCGACATATCATGAAAGGTTTAATCGATTGTAACCTTTTTAGATAGAGTAATGAGTCATTAAAATGTCAAATTGCAGCTTAAAACGACGGTCATTAAAATAATGTCATGAAAACCGAAGAATATTCATGAAATGCATGAAACACATGCGGATTGATAAAAAAAGGTATCATCTCACTGCTAGGTGGATTAAGCACGTTTTTTTTCTTATTATTGGTTGAAAAAAGAAGCCTTAGGGGTTTAATTCAATCTTGGCAATGTTTCAGAGTGGAAAGATTAATATTTTCGGAGCAGTGAATTTTTCAATTACGACAAGCACGCGCAGAGTGTGCCGCAGCGCAATTCGCTCGAATGCAGGATTAACTTCACTAAATTTGTGTTTGAGCTGTTAGTAGAATATTCTCACTAACAGTACTGTTGTTTCATCGTTCAACTTATAAAACCGATACACTGAAGAAGGATGTAAATAACATTCCGAAATACGTATCTGTATTATAACGTTTGATACACTTTCGGGAAAAATAGTGACTGTGAAAATAGTGACTTTTTGAGAGTGTAAAGACGTGACAGTGGAATTCAACGGTACAACAACAGTACTATTAGTGGGCTTAACTTGTCGACACATGTCGCATCACAGATCGAATCGAACTTTGTTATTTTTTTGTTTGCAACGTTTCAGACAGGAAGCGAGTGAAATTGGGACAAAGGATTTACGTCAGTAATAAAATAATGGTGACTTAAAGTTTTTGCACAGTTGCAATTTTTCATAGTGAAATGATTGTGTTCCAGAAATAGTTTTACATTTTTCGAAACGATTTTTGAGAAATTTGTCTGCTTTTACATAATCTTCCGAGCATTTGTATATGACTGAAATATTGGGTAGAGAAGATGCTTTCCTAGCCCACTCGTACAATTCATTCGCGGTCGAAATTTGATAATCATTGATCATTTGTAAACTTGCGCGACGTTCCATTTTTTTTCCCCCAGCACCGTCACATGGCCCTTTTCCATGAGCTGTCGCGTGAAAATTCCACTGTGCAAAACGATGAAAATCATGCTCGTGATGAAAAATATTCGCAAAGTGTTTTACATTTTTGAATTGCTGAGGAGCGCTGTCAGAAAAAAAGATGCACTTGCGAGTATGTGGATAAAATTGTGAAAAATATTGAATAAGAGCTTCGAGAAAAACATACACAGCTATTGCGTCATGTTTCTTGCAATCAGAAATAATTACTAATGTTTTATGATCGATTTTGCTGTTCATTTTATAATAGAAAATAAGGGGGAATATAGTCGCTTGGTCGTTGTTCCAATGAAAGCCAGTTATGGCGTTTCGAATAACGAAGGTGTAATTTTCCGCAAAATCGAAAATTATTAAACTTTCGTCACTCTTTAATTTTTTTTTCACATTTTGAAAATATGACGTTTGTTTTCGAGCAACGAAAAATGCATGTGCAGCTCAGCCATAGCCGAAGAAGAAAAAAATCAACGGAGGAGAGCTCGGATCGGCATAATGCCTGTTAAGGCCGTATCCGAGCGAATTGCGCTGCGGTACGCTCCGCGCGTGCGGGTCGTAATTGAAAAACTTACTGCTCCAAAAGTAATGATCTTTTCACTCTGATACTAATATAAATAGTTAGATAAAAAAAGTTTTGCTGGGTGCCTGATTTTGCGTGGAATGCCCCATATATATAACTAATGCTTCTAACTTTATAGGAACCCTAAAAAAAATATTTATTACACTGTTTGATTAGTTAAATTTGAAATAAGTTTAAAGACTTAAAGCTAAATTGAGGTTCTCTCTTATTTGTTAGCAAAATTTAATTATTCAGCGTTTTCGATCCTCGTCGCGATCGCCTGCTTGGTTGCCTACGGTGTCGATGGGTTCCGTGAAATAGCCATGCTGCTGTTTTCCACGGTTGCCTTAGTCGCGTGGAAATTGTCTCCTCGTGGGTTCGGGTCGATTCATGTATTGACATGTTCCTATGTTACGTCGGATGCTAAACTGATGTGTCAGCGTCTCGTCAATGCAGGGTTTGTTCTAACGTCTCCCCCCTACAAGTGTCAGCCGTCTACGGTTGACTTTTTGAGAGAGCAAATCTTGGTAATTGTAAAATATTATTCTGCTTAGTGGACGTTGTTTCTGTGTTTATCCATGATGTGTGTTTCTCCTCATTGTGTGCTAGGTTAATTTCTTTTTGACCGATATGATCTTCATGGTTCTCGTGGGTTGAGGAAGTTTTTCCAGAGGAACTTTCCTTGTGTATGAAAAATCCAAAAGACACATAGAGGAATAGTAATATTGACAGTGCTAGTGTTTAATAACTGATAATTCGTTGGGTTTTCTGCAGTGACAAATAAATCGTTGTGATTCTATTCGTTTTTCCAGATGTAATGGTTGTAAGCAAGGATGGCTTTTATCGTATTAAAGAACGTTCACTAGCAACTCTTCACACGATTCAATCAGTGCCATCAAAGAGATAAGGATATCATCGCAGCAACAAAAAACCGGCATGGTTCATTTAACATAAAATAGACACCAGTACGAGAGCGAATCTCTTTCGATGACCTGTCTGAGAATCAAAGGTTAGCTAGCTGCTGTGGTGATTCTCTCTGAAGCAACAAACGGTCGCTTATTCTCGTTTCGCGATCTGATTCTGTATGGGCTGTGGATAATTGCGATACAATCAGTTTACTATTGCCGCTTATTCTAACTATGTGCATATAACCTTTGTATAAGTTGTGTCTATGAAAATGTATGTGAATGCTCCACACAAGGGTTTTGAAATATTGCAACCTAGTATGAGAATCATCAAGTTGAATCATCGATTCGATTTTCTGCGATAATTGTCAACTTGCGGTTCTCTCTTGGTAAATTTCACACAGCAACAGATCATTATAAGACACTATTTTTTTAAGGGCCGTGAAATACTCAGAGTATGAAGTGGAGCGAAGAAATGTAGAAAAATTCTCTCGCGGTTCATGCATTGAGAGACTCGAGTTCTTGTAGCATCTTCTACCGGATTGAAAATGTTGTATACAATATTGATAAATATCGAGCAGCTTCTGTCAAATTTTCGGCAATCACCAACACTGGTTGTCTGAGTTCTGTTGTTGGATTGATTATTTGTAGAGCTTTTCCATAGATAGGAACAAGATATTCATCATTACAGATCATGTGTGGTATAGTTCGAAAGTTTTACTGAGCAGTTGTCTTTTACCTCTATGATTGTTGATTCGGCTATTATTCTCTTCTCTCCGCAAGAGTCTTATGATAGAATGTTTTCAGTTGTGTCCACAAGAATAATACTTTGTTTTATTTCCTTGTTTCCGGTTAGCTGTTGTCTTCGAATGAGGTGACATCTCGGTATCTGATGAGTCAATAGGTTGAAGAGGAATTCGTCTTGTACTGGGAATGTGTTTGCCCAAATGGTACAAGTGGCTGATTGGGCGTAAATTTTCTCTTGATATTTGGCTACCAGAGCATCGTTGATGTCGACGGTGGATCCATTAATGTTGACTGCTTCTAAGCTGACCAAGTCGTATGCGTTCTCGTCTAGCTGTGAGATCTTCACTAAAATTAGTATGTGTTCTTTACCAAAGATGACACTACTCGTTATGTATTGGAATATATCGTCTACTACTTTCAAATCTAATTGTTGGCTTATAAGATTGTTATAAATGTACAATTTTTCATTCTGTGATAGGATATTTTTGTTCAATAAATTTGTTCTTGCGAAAGATAGTTGCTCTTCTATGTCCTCTAAAATGTGTATGATTAAGTCAATGTTAAATATGAGGTTTATAAATTCGAAGTCAGCTTTATTTTTGTATGCGTTATTGGTATTTGATGCTAATTGTGAGTCAAGTTTTTTCAAGGCGAGAGTTATTCTATTATTTCTATCTACTAATAGCTAAATTTGTTTGTTCTGGTTTGCTATAATTTGCTATAGTTTGTTATAGTTTGAACGATTTCTAAATCTCCACTGTCTTTATTACCTGCTATGTATTTTATGGTAGTTCCAAAATATTCATATGTGCTCGTTTTTGTCTTCGAGTATTCCAATTATTCAACTTGTTTTTAGCATTTTTGGTTTTTTTCTATTAAAGTTTCTTCTAAATGATCTGCTATTTTATATCCATTGGTTATGTTTTCAATATATTCCAAATTGGTATATATTGTTTTTAGATTTATTTCGTGTACAATTCTCTCGTCTAATATTTTGACTCTGACCTTGTGTAGTTTGAAGGCAACGATTACGTTGTTGTGGGTGACATCTTTAAATGGGGTTGCATTTATTAATTGAGCGACAGATAGTCTGAAATGAGAGTTTGACGAGCATTTAAGTTGCTTGTCTGTTCAATGTTTTATGCGGTTTTTGTAAATTTTAATGTGGTTGGTATCTTTGTAGGTTAATTGGTTGTTTTCTTTAACTGTAGATATTTTATAGGGGTCTATATCTTTTGTTTGTCTTTGCGTAATTTTTATTTAGTTCTTGTCGTTAACCATCAATTCTCTAGGCGATGCTTTATGTTCGTAACGTTTTTCGTATTCTTCTTCACGTTCCTAAGCTCATTTTGGATGGTTGTGTGTAATTTATTAGCACTTTCAGTTATTTCCTCTGTGTTAGTTGTGTTCGTAGTATTAAAAATTCCATCGCGTGGTTTGTTTTTAATTACCGAATAAAACGTGTGTGTCCGTTAGAATGTTAGGTTGGTTTTCGATCGAGAAATTTTTATGATTCATAGATCGGTATAGTTCTATTAGTGTGGAATGAAATCTTTCAACCGTTCCGTTTGCGTTGGAGCAACTTGCATGGTGGATTTCTATTCCGAGTTCATTGAGGAAGTCGATAAAATTTATAGGAAAGGATAAAGGATGGTTCCTGATCACAACAGATTATTTTGAGTCGCCCGAATTGCCTAATGTGTTCTGTAATCGGGTTTCTTAAATCGACGATTGTTCTAGATGGAAGTAAAATTATATTCGCGAATTTGGAGAAAGAATCTACGACCGTAATCATTTTTTCCCTTTCATAAAAAAATTATCGATGTGAACCCTGTCAAATGGTGCTTTGCCAAATGTACTTTTTCTTGTTAATTTTGGTGGTGATCTATCGTATTTTCTTTTTTGCAGATTTGACAGGCGTTTACAAAGATTTTCAGCTTTCTGTCGATTTCTGGAAAGAAATAATTCTTTGTTATTTGGAACTTGTTTTCCTCGTTTCCTCTGTGGGCTGCTTCATGAGTGTCTCTCACGGTTGCTTTCTGTTCCTCTTCTAGACGAACGTCTTCTAACAGAACTTTTGAAATAAGAATCCTATATCTTATATTTTTGTCGGAAAAATGTGTTCTATAGGTTTCTTGAACAAATTGAGCGTGTGGGGTGGGTATTTTAAGGCCGTTGACTCATTTCGGGTTGAGAAGTTCTTTAAAAATATTTAATATCTCGCGTTCTGTATATTCCGGCTTGCAAATAGTATGGCGATGATAGCTCGGGAATGTTTTTTCGTATATTTCCTATTGAATTTCTGTTATCTTGAAAACGATTTGTGCTTTGAACACGTTAATTGGTTTTTCGGTGTACGGAATGAAGTAATCGTAACTTGTGTCTGCTGAGTGAGCTGTCATACCGTCACTGCTTTCGTTTACTGAAGTTTCGTCCATGTCTTCGTTCATATTAAGTTCTGCAGTTTGTATTCTAGACAACGCGTCTGCTACTGTATTTTGTTTGCCTAGTTTGTATATAATTTCGTGGTCAAATTCTTCTAGATCTAGTTTCCACCAGATAATGTTGTTGTTGGTGTTAGTCATACTATAGGTAAGTGTTTGGTGATCCGTGTATAATTTGAATTTTCCTCCGTAAAAATATGGTCTGAAATGCTTCACGTCCCAAACTATGGCTAAGAGTTCTTTTTCTGTTGTTGAATAACGTTCCTTCTTTCTATTCAATGTTCTCGATGCATAAACTTATGGTCTATCTCTGCCAATTGGTCCTTGTGATAAAACGGCTCCGATTGCATAATCGCTTGCATCGGATGTTAATATGAACTCTTTGGAAAAGTCGGGGTAAATCAGGATGGGGTCTAACATTAGAATCTGTTTGCATTTTTCGAAGCAGGTCAAAATTTCTGGTGTGACTTCAAATTCAGTGTCCTTTCTCAAAAGGGATGGTAGGGGTTTGACTTCATTGCCAAAATCTCGATTAAAACGTCTGTAATAACCGAGAATTCTAAGGAATTGCGTGACGTCTTTTTCAGATTTGGGAATGGGCCAGGATTTAATTACTTCTATCTTATCATTGTTTGGTTTCACGCCTTCTCCAGTTACGGTGTGACCTAAAAAATGTACTTCTTTTCTAAAAAAATCACACTTGTCTAGTTGTATTTTCAGGTTTGCCTCTTTAAGTTTTGAAAAATTTTGCGGAGATGGAGCTTCTGTTTTTGTAAATGATATCGTCCATATAGACGAAGCAATATACTCCAATAAGTTCTCTGAGGATACAATCCATCACTCTTTGGAAAGTCGAGGGTTCATTTTCTAATCCAAAAGGCATTCTAGTGAAATAATATTTTCCTGAATTTATCGAGAAAGCTGTTTTTTCAGTATCTTCATTGGAAAGTTGAATTTGATGAAAACCTGATACTAAGTCTATTGTAGAGAAATAACATGCTCTTCCAAGTTTATCGAAGATATCTGTTATTTCTGGTATTGGATATTTATCGTTTATAGTTTTTCATTAAGTTTTCTATAATCGATTACCATATGGAATTTCCTTTTCCCTGATGCGTCTGTTTTCTTAGGCACAATCCATACTGGAGAAGTGTAGGGAGAAATCGATTCATTAATTATTCCATCGTTCAACATTGTGCGTACTTGTTTTTGAACTTCTCCTTCGTAAATCTTCGTGTGGTTTGGAGAAATGTAATTTTTGTTGGCTCCTGTGTCGAGTAAAAATTTAAGAGCGCCCTTCAACGTATTAATAGTCAAGTATGGAATAAAGTTATTGTTTTCATGTTTCTAATTTTCTATCTAGTTCCAGATGAAAATTTAATTCATCAGAAATAAAGTAATCGTCGTCGTCCGAATCCATTGTTGATACGTCTGTCTTATTCTCTGAGTCTAGCTGAAGGGTTTGGTTCTCAGTTTCTGGTTCGTGATTATTAATTTGCATTCTGGACACTTGTGTTTTCATTGTAACATCGTCGTCTGGATTTTTGTTGGAGAATTTTCCAGAAGAAGTTTTATTTTTGAATTTATAATGTTCCTGGGTTGGCATGGTTCGAGATATTAGTTGTTTTGTTGTCTTCGTTTGAGTTGTGGTTTTTCTTACAGTCAGATGTTTTATGACTATTTCTTCCTAGTTTTTAACGGTACACTGCGTTTGAGTACTGTGTTGCACAAGTGTATGCTTCTTCCAATGATTCGGGTCTATGACTCCTGACATTCATCGAAAGTTTCTCACTTACCCCATCAACATATCTAGTGGTGCTCATGAGACCAATAAAGGCGTTGATTTGTTTAGTTGCGCCACTAAACTCACTCATTGAATTTGCCGTACTTTTAATAGCGGTGTCAATTTGTTTGACTTTGTTATAGTATTCTGTCAACGTTTTCCTTCCCTGTGTGACGTAAAACAGATATTGAATCAATGAAGAGGTCTAATGCGTCTTCGGCTTCTTGAATCCAGGCGAGAGTTTCTCGTTTATTCCCGGAGAATGTACTCGGATTTTTTATCGGATCAGGAGTTTTGTAATATGTGAACGGATCAATTGAAGGTCGAGCTCTTGAAGCCGCCAGTTCCTCCATCAAATTATTTTGGTTTTGTGTGAGTTGTGCTATGTGTGCTACTGGCTCTTTGTTATTCATTTTTAAATCGTTTAACTGTCTGTTCGTTTCAAAAATGCTTTCACGTTTCTGTTTTGATTTAAGTTTGACCAGTTTTATGTTAGTAGTCCTAACCCTTGCTGTGATTTTCAGATCTTTGCTCACCGCTGGTGGGGGCGCCGATCTCGGAATTAGTAGTGTTTATTAGTTTGATCAGAGTAAGCTACCAGTTCGCGATGAACATTACTCGCTTTGATTTTTAGTGTTATTTTTCAAGCGGTAGTACTTACAGAAGAACTATCTTTAGCATCTTCCCGAGTCTCTGGTTATTGTAACTAACCGTGTTGTAGGTTCCTTTGTGGAGACTCCTACGACTTCGATAACTGCAAACTGTGTGATGTCCGCTCACCAGTGGTTCCCCGAGTTGTCGATTATTTACGATGAATGTGTCACAATTGTTCTTCACAGCGTTTTTTGTCTTACAGTTTCTAGTGATTGCACTAACACTCAACCGTACTACGTTTTGGCTGGCACTTTGCTTCAAATCACAAATTCTGTTCTTTTTCAAAAGAGAGAATCTCTCCGTACTGGGACATAGTTTTGCGAATATAGGGATCGATGAGGCTTGAGGGAAGATCATGCACACGCACTTTTATAGCACTATCTTCCATATATACTGGAATGTTGTACTAAATGTGTTCGTGCTCCACATAGTGCACATTGTTATTGTCTTTTGCGAATTGAATTGCATCCAACTCTTTATAAAACTGGATGTAAGCAATATTATTTGTCTTGTTGCATTGAAGTAAATAAACACTTTAAATGTCAAGATGCATTTGCTCCTTAAGCAAACCTTCAGTAGGTAGCTTTTGTTCGTTTGGTTCACTCATTTCGAGATCGTTCTATTGTTCACTACACAATACTGTACTTGGTTTCTTCCGTCCCGAATAGAAGTAGTTTTGTTTTATCGACTGACTTCGATGAATTAATCAGTTTAAAGGAGTTTTACTCCTATTTGTTAGCTAAATCTAATTATTCAGCATTTTCGATTTTCGTCGCGCTCACCGTTCACTTATTTCAACTTTGTCACCAACCGGCAATAATTAAACATAAAGTACACCACCGGCAACGGCATCATACCTTTTCTAAATTGTAATAAATCACTTTTAGTCTAACCGTTGAACAGTACAGTTGATTAGTACAGTTTAGTTTTTTAAAAACCAGATCCGTCGCCGGAACTTAACAAAAAGCATTTGCTAAGTCGGGATTGCCCCATCTTGTCGGAGAACAATTTTGTCAATTCATTATTAATATTTGAACAGCTTACTATTAAATGATTTTTTTGATAGATTATAGTCAAATGGAACTAAACCATAACATAATGCTTAAACATATCAAACAAAATTATTTGAAAAAAAATGTTTCTTTCCGGAAGCTGATTTACATTTATTTACCGATTCCTTTGCTGGCTAGCATAAGATTCACGAATCGGACAAACAAAAATTATTCTCGTTTAATGTGAAATTTCTCTTCATTCAACAAAATAAGGTCACGATACTTTCATTTATCTCTGCTTCACCATTCATTTCATACATGAAAACGATTAGTTAAAGTGATATCTGCTATCTCTGTTCGATAGGGAAATAAGAAAATAGAAGCATGCATTTCAAATTTTCACTGTAGTAACATTATCAGTGCAGTAAAACTTCCTTCAATTTTATTGAAACTGAATGTGGAACACATTGACGATCTCTCTAATGCAGTAAACTTCACTCTCTGACACACACAATGTTTGCTGACGGCCCGAACGTGCAGCATTCAGTTCATCACTCGTTTCTCTTCAATCGAAGCTCAGTTTAACCACCGTCGGTTGATCTCTTGAAGTAACAAAATATCTCTTTCAATAGTGTGAGAACGGCCTTCAAATGAGGTTAATGTAAACATTCGAATTGGTTCAAGATAATAGATGAAAGACAAACCAGATACCTGAAATATTAATCACAGAATACACATAAATTAATAGTTTCCTCCTTTAGTTTTCATTTTTAATACTTTACTCCATTTATTATTCTATTCGTTTGAACTTGCTTACTACCAAGAGCGAAGGCAATGAAGGAGCTAGATTACTTGGCACTTGAAAATGGCAGCAAAAGTCAAATGAATTAGTAGGGATATGCTGACGATCAGCGGCCATAAATTTCATTTTCTTCTTATATCATTCGATTGAAAATGAAATTTTACCGCATTTTTTTTATTGCTCATTTATCTAACTACTTTTTGTAATATTGCAATTCAGAGCAAAAGTGAAGATATTATATCCGATTTTATTCCAATTCGTTGAATGGAAGACGAGTGATTCACTAAACAGCATGGAGACTGTGCTAAAGAAAAAACTTTTGGTACAATATCCTTTAGTAATGTGAGAAAATCAGTTTTCGAATACTACAGAAAAGAAAACATACCAACAGCGATGCCCGAATGTCTGCCGGACTTTCCTTATTTGAGATATTTTTCTTTTAGTTTCCGTCACGGTCCGATTAGCCACCTCCATCACACAGATCAACAATGAGAAACGTTACGTTTATTGTTCTTATCCGAGTCCAGCCGGATTCATCCGCATGCAAATGTTTTCAATCTCTTACTTAGGAAAGCTCGCCCGGGTGAAAGTAAAAGTTGAAGAACACGGACAGCGAAGATTCGGAACTCTAGGACGAAGTTTAGGAAATAACTGGACCGTTACTACCCCAGGGGAGTATTTTTTCCCCATTCGGTGTCATGCGCCTTCCCACTCGATTTGTGCCAGAAGCAGCGAATTTTAGACAGTATCAGAAGAGTCCCAGTGCCGGGTCATGTAGCAGGAGGCACGAATAGGAGCAAAACAACAAAATGACAAGGCAAATTATCCGACAGTTCATAAATTTTTATGACCCGCTTTTCATTCTTTCTTATTTATTCATAAGCTGCAAGAAATCCCAAAAACAAAAAAAAATTGTATTGGTTTTTCATTCTTCAAATTCGATATGCCAACATCGATCAAATCCTATCCTTAGAAAGAAATTGCTATTGAACGATGCAATCTTTTTATTTAGATACGACAGGCCTGAGGTGATGACAAGTTTTATCAGCACCTAGACAAAAAGGTCGAGGCAAAGGCCGACCGCTTCGAAAAAAAAAATCTTACGCTTTGATCAGGACTCACGGGACCAAAATGGCGTAAGCATTGACTTTTCCATCAGTTAGTACTATCGCTCGGCTCGCTTGTAAAAACATTGATTAATATGACCTTTTTGCATTACTGGGTGCTACAGAAGGAAGTAAGTACAGTTTTCATCGACAGAGTTTCGGAAAAAGGCTTTTATTGATTGGACTACGCAGTGTTTTTAAAAACTGTTAAAGTTGAATGGAATAGAGCGTGTTAGAAAATGTTACGTTTCGTACAGAAATGAATTGTGTTCCATAGAGCACCTATCAAAAGCATCGCAATAAGTCATCGTTAAGAAAGCATATATTTTTCATGAAGCCGGAGTTCAAAAGTCGGTATTCATCCGGTTCCGGAAATTAAGGAACATGAGATCTCGATATTTCAAACAATAAATTAAGCGAGAGTGGAAAAAAGAAACGACCTCTTAAAAATTATTCATCTTTTAATTTTCGATATTTTTAAGTTAGTTTGATGGATGGATGGAGTCTATTCGTGATATACAATTGGCATAAAAGTTCCATTCAGTGAAAATTTTATTAATTTGATAAATTGAAATATTGATTGGGTGTTATAAACGTCTCATTCGATAATCTAAAGATTCAGCGTTTTGTAGCACTTTTTGCACAATTCGAATAAAATTTAAATCGTCGTTTTGACGACATGCCGATTTTTCATATGGGCTTGATATGCAAGTAGGGGCAGAGAAGGTCTTGCTCACACAAACTCATTTCGTGTGCATAGGTCTCCGTTTCCGAAAGCACTAGAAACAGAATATACTTCAAAGTGGAACTCATATTTTCTGAGATGGTTTAACTGATTTCCACAAGCTGAGATACAGATGAAAAAACAACTATTTTTCACGATCGCATTTAAAAAAAATCACATAGTATGAGTCCAATGTATAAATTCTATGTTAAAATAATATGAAACGAAAAATATTCAGTCATTGCACAATTTATCAATCATTTCGGAAATTTTTGACTCTAACAAAGCCTCCATCTTAACAATAATGCTATATTACTTGACGAACAATCAATATTTTTCACGGTGATGAATCTAAATCTTCTGGATTTGTATTTCCCATTTTTTCACAACCCACATATTACTTATTATTGCTGATATCGACCCGTTCCTTCACTTTCCCCACAAAGTTTGACCTACCTGATGTTGATTGGGTGTTGGATCGGCTTGTCCCAGTCGGTGTACTCGTTCCGCACGGCCGAAAATATTTCGTTCAGGTGAAAAGTAAAGGCGTTCCTGATGAAGGTTCGCAAAAGTCGATTGCGCTGTTCCTCTTCCAGGCCGTACTGTTTGGTGTCGGGGGAATTACGGCAAACGAGTGTTACACATGAAATATCAATCAAAAGAAAACCAATCTTTGTAGTACGATTCGACTCTGGTGGAATAAATCCGAGTCATTGGAAGCTCGGAAATAGAACTGATTGCTATCGTTAGAAATCAATAAAATATTAACTGTAAATATGTTAACAATTTACCTGAATATCAGCGGCGCTAAAGTCGTTGTAGCTCTCGGTCGTTGTCATGCCTAACATCAGCTCACTGGTGATGAAGCCCTCGCCTGAATGTTCCATGGCGAACTCAGGATCAAGTGAATTTTCTAGTGGAAGAAATGGTCCCCAGGAAGGCATGAACCGTACATTAGTCAGTCTTACACCCATCAGGGCCTCCAGTGGCTTATCCCGTAGACAGTCGGTGATATCATCTGTTGACGGCTTCAGAGCTGGTTTTCCAGGCGGCGGATCTACCAGCAAATGGCAGGCCATTTGCTGTGAAACTTCTAACCGGATCGCATCTGGTTCAGGAATCAACGCCCATGGGCTTAGAGCAGAACCGCTGAGTAGTATTGCTCTATGAATCAGTCCTAGAGTGACGTGGTAATGAAAATCAACCGTTTTTATTTTCGAAATATCAACAGTACCTTTCCCAGCCTTGGAAATCAGAATCATGTTGGCTAGTGCAGCTCCGGTGTCGTGACCGGCCAGAGTGACGCGTTTCGGATCACCACCAAATGCTGCAATATTATCTCGCACCCATTGCAGTGCGAGTATGATGTCCATTAAACCTAGATTGCCACCTGAACCCGGTGATGTTGAGGCACGAGTTTTGAGAAAACCTGACAAAAACAAATAGTACATTTGCAATTACTTTCGTTCACTGACAGCTATCATAATATATATATATATATATATATATATATATATATATATATATATATATATATATATATATATATATATATATATATATATATATATATATATATATATATATATATATATATATATATATATATATATATATATGCATATATATATATATAACTTAGATTCAAATAAAAAGTCTTGCAGCCCACTACAAAGTTCCTAATTTTTCTCGAATCCGACTTCTGCTTCCGGAATTACTTCCAACTTCCAGTTCCGGAATAACTAAGGAGCTTAGAGTGGCGAAACAAAAAACGTTAAAATTTTTCTAGACTGACCTCAACACTACTCCAATCGGTAGTCATTGTCAATAGACAATCAAACAAACCGATTCTGGCTGTCTTGGTTCCCGGTTTCCGATTCCGGAAGCACCGCAAATAGTGGTCATATATTCCAATAAGAATCTCACTCACTTTTCTCAGCGATGGCTTGATCGATTTTCACAAACCTATGTTGAAATTGAAGGTTTTGTAGTGCCATATTCAATTCCTGAATTTCATCCGGTTCTGGAATTACGGGGTGACGCACATAGAGCCATAAAGTTTTTCTGGCCCGAAGAGGCGAATGAGGTTAAAACCTCGTTAAAAAATTAATTTCGGCTTTTCTGGATCCATTGGCTCAAAAATGGACCCAATCTTTTTTTTTTGAACCGACTTCGATTTGACTTCGGTTTCGGGATTGCGGTTTCGGTAGTACCTGCTATAGTGGAACTCCATTCGTTTGCTCAGAAATTGCCTTACCGACCTGAGTACTGTTTCACACTGTAGGTTATACTAGTTTATGGACAAACCCTATTGTTTTACGAAAATCAAAGAAAATTATTTCGAAGAATACCCCACATTTATATACGAGAATATGAAAGATATGAAAAGGTCACTATCATTACACCACTAGGAGGATTAAAACAGGTTTTTTTGTGATTTAGCTGAACTGCAATGTTTTACTATGTGATTAACATTGAGTATTGCTCATCAATTCAAAAATCATTATTGTATGGTTATAAATCATTGAATGAAATCCGAAAAACATATCATAAAATCATTGATATATTTGATGAATGAGACATGCTTCGCACAATTTACATTCGCACAATAAAGCATAAAATTCACCCAGCAGCCCCGAATCCTTACGATGGAAATTATTTCAAAAGATATTTTTTCCAAAGCTTTCATCATTCCAACATTTATCCCCCTGCTCAACCGAGCAAAAACAGGCTTTTGACCGGTGCCAGCGAAGGGTAAATGTAAAAAAAATCTCTCGATTGGAAATGGAAAAGTGAAACAATGGGAATTGCTTTATCCGTTAGCTACAACACTCCAACGCCAGCCGAGCCGGGATGAATGGTTTATAGTAAATCAAAGAGAATTATAGAAAAATCTGGACCACCGGAATGAAAAATGGTTTCCAATGGATAATCGCCGATAGGGTGGGAGGTGGAAAAGCGTATCGAGATCAGAGCAAAACGTACCGGTGGGATTGGAGCTGTCTTTTCGGAATCCTCGTGGTAATTCCAAAAACGGGTGAAAGAAGAGTATCCCAAACTGCAACGGTCCTTTGCGTGTTTTGATTTATTTCAGATGATAACAATTGAATAAGCAGTGATATGGAATATAAAGTTGAATATGTGACTCTGTTTTAGTGATTTTTTATTCTCTTCAAGAAAAATAAATCGGTTGTTCAGGCGTCATCTGAGCTGAGACACTTTGTTCTACTTGATGCTAGTGAAATGTTCCAACTTGAAAATTTTCCTTTCTTTTTTTTTAATAAAACAATCCAACAATAGTTAGTCCTATCCGTTGTAAGTTTTAAAATACAACTGATTCATTTACAAATTTTTAAGGTTAGTTTACACTTTTCTTACATCTATGTTAGTTCCCTATGCAATACATTATTTGAGAATTTTCAAATAGGGAAGAGTATCGAGAATTTTCCGACGCGGATCAAGAGAATTTGAGATGAAACGAGAGTAAAGAAAAAAAAAAAATGGAGAGTGATGTGCAATTCTCTTCTCACCACTCGATTGAAAACAAAATATTATTCGGCTTAGATCCTTTATTGCACCAAAGCGGACAGACATAACAAACCTGCGCCATAAAGAGGATAAACACTAACACTTATACATCCTTTTATTACAACAGATTTCGCAGCCGATTCTTAGCGTACAGAATCATCACATGGCTGGTGCTACGATCCTATTGACAATTCTTCCAGGTCGGGGTTCGATCATATAGTTCGATGAAAAGAAGTTGAAGATCAACGATGATGCCTAAATTCATAACAGAAGAAACGCATTGAATTAGAAAATCCTACGTAAAGTGTTCATATACTACAAGGACTGTGATCGTGCGAAAGTAATTGTACTGCATTATTTTGATGTGAGGAACAGCAATCGATGAAGTTAGTAATGATGGGGTAAACTTTGAGATCGTTTGCATACATTACTTCAGATGGCGATATATCTTGCATAGCATAAAATGTAGTGATTTTAGATGTCTTCCTTGAAAAATACCTGATGAAATGTTTAACGGATTGGAAAGAATAGATCATGTACGAACAGAGCTCATGAGGAAATAACCCCAGGCTACGGAAACCCGGCGGGTGGCCCGCATGCTGGTCATCCACTGGAGCGGTCTTCCGTGGTCGGTGATGGTGATGTTACGGAAGAGAATGAAAGAGAAGTAAATACTGTGGAAAACATGGTGAAAAGGGGGTGTGGGGACAAAATGTCTAAGAGATCTAATTAGTTGCCATTTAGATGGTGAAGAGATGAGAAAAGGAGGAACGAGAAAGTTAGCGACAAAAAAAGATTTTGTTAGTTCCCATTAAGTTGGTGGACAGGGACGGGGATCGAGGAAATCGGGCGGATGTTAGTGTCGAACCTGTAGGTGGAAATTATACTTACTGAACGAGGTATAGCAGATTACACATGTATATTAATGTGTTTGAGGTAATGGTATATGAGAAGCATATATGCACTATCCCGACTCGCCAACACAACCGGAACCTCAGGCGGTCTACGTCGGGGTATACGTCGGGCCCTAAGGGATTCCAGCAATTTCGACCTGGCGTCACGATACTCTACGCACGACCACACGACATGCTCGATGTCCTGATAACCGTCGCCACAGGTCCAGAGACTGCTCTCCGCGAGCCAAACACGCCGGAGATGTGCGTTGAAAGTATAGTGATTTGACATGAGCCGCGACATAACACGAATGAAATCGCGACTCACGTTCATCCCCCTGAACCAAGGTTTTGTCGATATCCTAGGGATAATGGAATGTAGCCATCGTTCCAGTTTGCCATTTCTTCATGAAGTTTGCTAACTTTCGAGAGTTTTCTGACGAGAGATACTGAAAAATTCATTGAAGCAGATTGGTCTTTCATAAATATCACCTTCTAATGCGCCCACCTTAGCCAATGAGTCTGCCTTTTCATTTCCTGGAATGGAATAATGCGAAGGGACCCAGACTAAAGATATTGAATAAGACCATTCAGATAAAGTGTTCCCGTATTTTCCCCTTGAAATATCCCCTTGAAATATTTTCCCCTTGAATCCTGGCTTCATTACCCGGAGAGCTTCTATTGAGCTTAGACTGTCCGTGACAATAAAGTAATGGTCTTTGGACAAGGTATCAATGATCTCGAGAGGGTACTGAATAGCAGCTAATTCTGCGACGTAAACTGAAGCCGGATCACTGAGTTTGTACGAAGCGGTGATGTTCTGATTGGAGATGCCGAAGTCTGTAGACTCGTTGATGTTGGATCCATCCGTATAAAACACCTTTTCACAGTTGGCTGTTCTAAATTTATTATAAAAAATATTTGGGGCCACTTGAGGGCGTACGTGATCCGGAACTCAATGAATCTATTCTCTCATGGATGTTTCGAAAAACACGGTAGAATCCGAAGTATCCAAGAAATGAGTACGGTCGGGAACAAATCGATATGAGAGATCCCAGAATCGATTTTTCAATGGTAAGTGCCCGCGAACACTTCGAGACTCATCGTATGAATCGACTGCATGCAACCTAAGGCAATACACAAACAACGATAGTTAATTCTTTCCAGTTTAATGAAATGAGTGTTCGCGGCGGATCGGAAGCAGAAGCCTCCATACTCCATTACGGACAATATCGTTGTTTGGTACAGCCTGATCAGGTCTCCTGGGTGGGCATCCCACCAAGTTCCGGATATTGTGCGAAGAAAATTGATTCTCTGCTGGCATTTTTGTTTCAGATACCTAATGTGACATCCCCAGGTGCCTTTGGAGTCGAACCAGACCCCGAGATATGTAAATGTGAAGACCTGAGTTAAGGACCCTTGTATATTCGAGCCCCGACCTGGAAGGATTCGTAGTGTCAGTAGAACCGTAGCACTAGCCATGTAATAGTTCTGTACACTCTGAATCGGCTGTCCGTTGAAATAGAAGGTCAAATTCCACTACAGTAATGTAATACCAAGGTTTTGCTTTGAGTTATAGTTCCACCCCTAGTTGAAGCTGTAATTGTGCTGGTTCTCGCTTCATTGAAAATACAACGAGCTCAGTATTATCCGTAGAGAACTCGATACCCCTAGCCCATGTCGACAAGTTGTCGAGGGTATCTTGCAACGACACTGTCGTCTTTACGAGCAAATACCATTTAAATTTCAGTTGAGCGCAACGCAAGACAATCGTTCGTTCCTTTACCCCTGCGGACACCACATTGTGTATCTGAAAGTAAGCCATTAGTCTCGGCCCAATTGTCTAGATGAAACAGAATCATTTTTTCGAACAATTTACGGATACAGGAAAGCATAGCAATCGGGCGATACGAATTGTGATCGGAGGCTGGTTTTCCTGGTTTTTGAATGGCGATATCTCTTACTTGTCTCCAGTCATGTGGGACAATATTATTCACAAGAAGCTTATTGAATAAATTCAATTTAGATTTATTGTTACACGACAAGAGCGCAAGTGAGAACTCCACCATCGAAAAAGGTGTTCCGTTTGTTTTTGATGTCGCAGCGCGAGAGATCTATCGCCGTCTATCTCGACTTCACGAGTTGGAATGTATAAGCGATACTTCCGCGTGAAGAGCTCACATTGAACGATCTCGTTAGCCTGTTTTGCACTGGCTAACGAGACCCTAAGCTTGGTCAGGCCTTTAGAAAGTCTAAGGAGGTGTAATTTATTTTCCATTGGCTTTGGTCCGGATTTAAACCGCATACGGTCCGGCCGGGAGTGCAAGCCCATCGGAATATTTTTTATGCGCCTTCATTTCTACATCAGGGAGAAGGTCAGGTAAATCTGGATCACTTGTCATGGTACGGAACTGTGTCCGTGCCGGCAAAATTGGGACAAATGTGGTGGTATCGATCGACAAATAAAAATATAGAAAAAAGAAAACAACGTGTCTTAGCATTTAGCTATTGAGCGATGAGCTGCCACCAGTTCTGGTCCTGGTCAATCGCTGAATACTCGTTCCGGTATAGTGCAAAAAACCTCTTTAAGGTAAAAGCACTTTTATTTGCAGTCTCTCTTTGCACTGTCTGGTGAAACTTTTCGTTATATCACTACATACAGTCTTAAAACAATTGCAGCAGCCGAAGCTAACTTAAGGTTGCTGTCAGAGTGAAAGCGTCACGCGATGCGTCGAGGCGCGCGTGCGAGCTAGTTGCATTTGATCAAAGCAAACCTGTCAGAGTGAATGCGATGCGAAAACATTGAATCAACCCAACGCACAGTGGTTCAAAAGCGCAATTTCACGCTTTTAATTGATAACTCATAGGATCGTGGTTTTTGAGGTACAGTATCTTCAAAAAAGTTGCTAAGAATGATAGACGCCATCTTTTGGCAAATTTTATTTATGTGATTAATCCCCCTAAAAGTGAGATAAAAATTTTATTTTAGCTCAGGGCCAACATAGGGGCTAAGTTACTTCGACAAAGTTGTGCAGAAAGTTATTTCAAACAAGTTTGCTGAAGGTACTATTCCCGTAACTTGAGTTTAATTCAAGATATAATGTATTTTCTGAAAAGGGTTTCCAAAAACCAGTTCTTGTAGGAAGACATATATATTTTCAATTTATATGAGTTTTTCATGTTATACAAAGTTTTTCATCTTTAAAAACTACACAGCTTTCTCGAACATACTATGCTGCTATCATTTTAGTTTAATGAAATAGAGTAATTTTTCATGTTTTTTTTTACATAAAATTCTAACTTGTCTATTATCAAAAGGCGCAGGAAGGTGCAGATGAGACTACTTACATGTTAAAGTGCTTCAAAAAAGCTTTCATACCGTGGTTGAATTACTCGTCTGCGATCGTCTGCAGGCGAGATATGTTCTTTTCAAATATCCTTGTCCTTGACATTTGCAAGGATAAGGTTCATTGTATTTCAGATCAGATTTCAGTATATATTCATTACTATCGTACTTTTCACAAAATATTATTTTTTTGTGCACATTGAAGTCTATAAATTGAATAGTTTAGTAACTGTTTTGTCACGACTTTTAAAAAAGTCATCATCAAATCGAACTAAGTTATGTCATCTTCTGGTAGAGAAAAGTATGATCAAAACTCTTTTTTAGTTATTTGTATTTATTTTATGATAGCTGACAATGTTCTTAACCAGCTAAAAGACTCTTAGCATTGTTCGACAGATTCTTCTTGGACTGTTTTGGCCATTTAAGAATATTTGTAACCAAAGGATCCAATGAATCTACTTACCAATTCGTGGCATCCCGATTCGTAAGTGATCTGGATTGCTCGCGTGTATAATACCCCCGACATCTGTATAAAAGAAACTTCTTAATCATTATGAACAGTACAATATAGCAAGCGTTTATCGATCTCCACTTTAATTGATGAATAGAGGATATTTATCCGCAGAGCTTTTCTATAGAAAAAAACTTATCAAAAAATGACATAACGTTGATCGACATGATAATTGCCTTTTTTCAAAGTGGCTTCTTATCTCACTTTTAAAAAACGTCGGACAGTTACTTTCAAAAAACTGTCTGTAATAATTACTAAACTTTTCTATTTGTAGACTTCGATGTCCATAAAAACCTTTTATTGTGAGAGTTTCCATGGTAACGGATATATACTGAACTCTGATCGGATATACAATAAACTTTATCATTGCAAATGTCAAATGGATATTTGAAAAGAACATATCTCGCCTGCAGACGATCGCAGACGAGTAATTCAACCACGGTATGAAAGCTCTTTTGAAGCACTTTAACATGTAAGTAGTCTCATCTGCACCTTCCTGCGCCTTTTGAAAATAGACAAGTTAGAATTTTATGTAAAAAAACATGAAAAATTACTCTATTTCATTAAACTAGAATGATAGCAGCATAGTATTTTCGAGAAACCTGTGTAGTTTTTAAAGATGAAAAACTTTGTATAACATGAAAAACTCATATAAATTGAAAATATATATGTCTTCTTACAAGAACTGGTTTTTGGAAACCCTTTTCAGAAAATACATTATATCTTGAATTAAACTCAAATTACGGGAATAGTACCTTCAACAAACTTGTTTGAAATAACTTTCTGCACAACTTTGTCGAAGTAACTTAGCCCCTATGTTGGCCCTGAGCTAAAATAAAATTTTTATCTCACTTTTAGGGGGATTAATCACATAAATAAAATTTGCCAAAAGATGGCGTCTATCATTCTGAGCAACTTTTCTGAAGATACTGTACCTCAAAAACCACGATCCTATGAGTTATCAATTAAGAGCGTGAAATTGCGCTTTTGAACCACTGTGCAACGGTCCAACAAATAAAGCGTACTGATTTTCTATATAAGCACTCAGCGACCTAGGGAGCGGATTAATCCGGATTATCGCTTAACCGCACTAATGCAAACACAGCTGAACGGAATGGTCTTTGGAACACAATTGGAGAAACGCGACATCACGTCCGATCAGTCCGATAGTTACAGTGGAGCTGAACGATGCATCATGTTTATTGCAGTTGACTTCTTCCACGCATTAGATGTTTTATTAAAGTGTGCTTTTTCGATTAACTGAATAAGTTTTTTTTCAGAATAGGGTTGCAGTTAAAATTTCATTCAACCAGAAATGCATGCGATAATGAAAACACCTCCGTTGTTTGTCTCACTTGCGTACCATCCAGCCCCCGCTTTGTGTCTCTATCGTAAAATCAATAAAGTTCGGGAATCCTTCCTTCCGCAGGCCAGTCATGCAAGGGTAAAACTGCGCTCGGTACTTGGGAATAATTTGATTAAACAACTATTTACATAAGCAACGGAAGAAAGAATATCTTCGCCATGACGTTGGCAGCGGGAAGATCTATCCGAATTTTCTCCCGGGCTCGTTGAGCGAAAACGCAAACGGTTTCCAACCGGCAACCCAATAATGATAAATAAACAATTCAATTCGATTCGATAGCCAAGCATTGCTGGAGCTAAATTCGGGAGGAAAACACCGGTTAGGGTATCTGGAAACCCAACACAGTGGAAACGCAATAAAACATCGGCCAATATTTATTCAACCATTAGTATATCGAGGCCAAAGCTGAATTATCCATCATCTTTACATGACCCTTGAAATCCTGATATATCCCAAATCATCGTTTTTTCTCTGAAACCACAGCGGTACGAAAAAAAATGATGAATGGATGTATTTTACGTAAAGAAGCTATAGGGTGTTCAGAGGGACTCTCTTCAAGAAAGTGATTTCTTCGTTGTTTGCCAATTTACAGTGATGATGATTGAATTTATCGATGCTTGTTTGGTACTTTCTGATTTTGATTGGTGAAATGCCAATTTATGAATATGTTGCTTATTGAAACTGTTAATGATAAAGTTAAAAGCTTAACTGCGCCGAATGGACGATTCAAATATGCCATGATTCTCATGATTTGTCCTCATCACAATTATGTCGTTTTCGCTTGATGCCAAACCTAACCAAGTTTCCACTCTGAGTGCTGTCAAACCGTTTGCTTGAAGCCAGTTTTGAACCTAGTTCGATTTTCGATTTTTGATTTTCAGTTCAACAACGTTGAGTTGAACTGAAAATCGAGTCAGTTTCGAACCTGATTAATTGCTCAAACCCTCATTGCTAAGTGCGAGATCAACACAGTTTGATGAAAAGTGTTTGATGGAACTACCCTGCAGATTGAAACTAATGTCGTTTTTCATTGAGAACACTAGTAGAGTGTTTTGCTCGATTCGTGCACTTTGCGCACAGTCGGGCAATCAAAACAGGTGCACTGTGTTTCATTGATTTGCACCGCACGAAAAAAATGCACTTTCGGGGCAATGTGCGGGCAACTATTTTGCACCCGTTTTCTTTTCCGAGCAACATGCGTGCAAACCAAACTTTTGAAAACCGTTTCATTGATCGGCTGTCAGGGCAAAACACTGGCACCGAGCGAATGGAATCAATGAAAAACGACATAAGTTAAAGAGCCTTAAAATATTATTAATCAACCAACATTGAAATTCATGAGCCAGCACCATATGGTACAAAATTTAAACCTCAGTACTTTCTACGTTCCGTGATGTAGCAGTTTCTTTTCAGATCGTTCGGTCTTGATGAAAAGCAATTTTTCGCGGAAATGGCATCCTGTCTGTGACTGCTTGTGTCCCGTTCAACCCGAACCGACTGGATATGATTGCATTTGTTAACTTCTATGAATGATTGCTCGAAGAACTCTGAACACTGTATATGTGAGCAACGGTAGTGAAATTGAATGGAATCAATCCATTGCCTTCCTATAGCACTATGAGACCTAACACTTTTTTCGATTCTTTCCTCTGTGTCATGCCGGTTGTTACTGGTTCCCCGATGTAACCGATGCAAAGCACCTTATGAGAACTACGCATGTATTTGAGTGCCGAGATTAGTTGGAAGGCTATAAACATGTGTGTGCCAAGTGGTATTGGAACGCTGAGGCTATGAATCCTTGAATTGACAATTACCTTATTTTGGTTATTATACTCTGATCATTTAATTCCGCCGATATATGTTAAGCCATACACTGCCACTTTTCACGTCACTAACATTTATAATTCAAAGATTTATACAAATAGAGAGAAGAATAGTGAAAACCCACCTAGTTGTGCGACAATACCTTCCTTTTGCCATTGAAATAGTTTCATTGAAACAAACACAATTCAGGTATCTCCGAGAAATTTTGGCACATTGGAAGAACTCATTTGATGTGATTTGTAGGTTTCGTCACATATAAGATCACATCTCCCGAACCGAAAATGTTCGCTATAACGCATCCATATTCATGATCACATTGTAGCTTTTAAATAATCCTAAGGTTATCGAAATTCGTTGAGTCATCTTCGAGAAAGACCTGCACACGAGTCAAAGTTTGTTGAAATCGGTTTATCCATCTCTGGTAAAATTGGGGGTAAAAATGAAACAATGCCTTTTATCAGTTACGTCACTCATACCATTGTATCTCTGGAACCAAAACTAACAGCCATTTGATTTTCAAACTTGATCAGTGGCTTAACAGTAGATTTCAAACATGCCCAATTTTGCAGAAATTGAAAAAAGTGCGAGAAAAGGTGGTTACCCACCCAGACTAATCACAGACTGGTCGTTCGCACTAGAAGATTGTGTAAATTTTGAAACTTTTATTGCTTCGCTTCCAGAATTGTAACGGTGCATCTATACTGAAGTACGACTTATTGACGACAAACATATTATACCATACGAATAAATAATACGAAAAACGTAGTATTTTTTTCAAATTAAGATACTCAGTAGAAGAAAAAACTTCGCACAATACTTCAAATGGCAGTATTTTCATAGTACTGAAAAGAAAGGAATTGCTAGAGTTCGTGCTCGCATCACACACGACGCAGTCGAAAATCATTTACGTTCGCAAATCATTTACGGTCGAAACAGCAGAAACAAAGGCAATACAGTACAGTGAACAATAGAGTGTACGGAATGGTCAAATACGATTTTACAAAGCCGGAATCTTGGCCTACAAGACCAAATTCAATTTGTATAGATTTCAAGCGTTGCAAAGTTAGACCAGCAGCAAATGAAATTAAAATCTTACTTAAAGAAAGAATGCATCTAGACGCTAATAAAGTAACTGAGATTCAATTCAACAAGGCGTCTAACTGTGTGTACATTATGTTTAAACGTGAAAGCGATGCAATTGCATTCACTTCGGTTAACAACGAGGTGCACAGTGTTGAGTGTGATAACATTGAATACAAAATCCCTGTGCACATGGTGGACAATGCCATAGAAGTACACGTGCATGACCTCCCCCCGCAGGTCACCGATCAGTACGTTCGGGAAAATATGTCGCGGTACGGTGAAATCCTTTCCATCGAAAGGGAGGTATGGCGGAATTTTTTCCCCGGTATCCGGAATGGCGTGCGAGTGGTACGTATGCATCTACGTAAGGCAGTTCCATCATACATCATTTGTGGTCAAGGTGGGACACATCCGTGTAAAACACTGATTACCTATGAAAATCAGCTGGTTACATGGCAGTTTTGTGAACAACCTGCCTCTACGGTAAACCTTGCACCGAAACTGCGAAAAGGACATCTTCAACCAAAGACAAGCTCAACCGTTCAACAATGGAAACTAGTGAGCGCAGTAATCCTGTTTCACCATCAAACCAACCAGCAACTGCAACCAATGTACAACAAGGCGCATCGACAGCAACTAGCAACGAGCTCAAGACTGCGAACATCAAGGAAAACGAAAAGAAGACGGAAATCAACAACAAAACCACCGATGCGGCAATGGATTACGAGACGAGTCACGAACAAAGTGCCCCTCAACCCTCGCAAGAGGGAAATGGAAGCTTCTCTCCTCCAAGAAAAAGAGTGACAACGAGATCCACTTAAAAAAATACATTATTTCAAAAATCGGCTTATTCGGCCACGTAAAGCTTGCACGCAAATAGGCCTGAATAGAAATACCTTTTAAATAAAATAAAAAATCGAATTGCTAAATTTATCCCATGTCTATTACTGTTGAGCTTTTCACGCCATAATTAATTTATCTACACCAGCTAGATTCAAGAAATACACCACGCAGAAGGTCACATTCAATTAAGTTTTACCCATTCTTCCACAGGGTGAATTTTGAAAAGACATCACGCAAGACATATTCACGCCAATAAAGAAGAAGTGCATCTTAAATTTTTTGCATACTTGATATTAAACCAAACGATTGATGTTGACTTGATTCGTGCCGTTTTTAAATTGAAGAAGTTACAGCTAAAACAATTTAAAATCAGAAGCAAAACTTAAAGTTTATGATAAAAAATGGACACTAGAGAATTAACTTAGTTTTTCTAGTGTATAAACATTTCGAAATTTGAAACTGCATTTGTTAAATGAAAAATTGTAAAAATATATTGTAATTGTATCTGGTAATATTTGTAAATAAAAATTAAAAAAAAAACTATAATTGACCAAAACAATCGATACCATTAGAATTTTTTGTGAGAGTTGTGTGGAAGGCACGCAGATGATATTTTGCACAGTTGTTAGAAGAGGTTTATTCCAAAATTTCCCTTATTTGTTTAAAACCCTTCCGTTCAGTGATTCGAGGCATATAGAAATGCAACCCGGTTTTAGAAAATTGTTCATAATTCGAGTGTGAACGGTTTTCTTGTCGTTATCTTCTGTCTGATATTGAATGATATTGAATTAAACGAAAAACTGTCATTTCAAAATGGTTTACTTCCTTATACAATGTTGATTCAAATGCAGCATCGTAACGCATTTTCGAACAAATTTTTAGGTTTTTATCGGTTTTCAACACTTTGAAACATTCAATATAACTGCCCAAAAGTCGAAGTTTTAGCCGAATATACATGCCAATTGAAAAGATATAGAGTAATTTTCCATATGGAGCTCTTTATGCTCTTCATATTTTTCCTGGGTCTGTGACACAATTAATCTAGAATATATATAAACGTTACTATTGTCTTGTACGCTAAGTTCTGTAGGTACTGTGAAAGCAATCTAAACCGGTTAGGAAACAAGTAGCTTGGTATTACTTTTATTTTAAGTGGACTATCCTCAAGAAGAAAGCACCCTACACCAATTGGACTATTAATTCTCATTCCAGTTGCTCTTAAAACCCACTTTGTCACCAACATCGGACAAGCCTTATTTATTTCCGTGCCGAAATTTCTCTCGTTCACTGGGCAAGAACCGAAATTCATATGTTGACGACATATGCATTCATGCACATTGCACCAATGTTGCTCGAATATCAAAAATACAACGAATGTCTATGATCATCGCTCGCTTTCCTTCGCCTTTGTTCGATAATCGTTCTGGTATTCGGACTTGTCCGTATATTCGGGCGCGAACGAAGCCGACGCTGCTTCGTTACTTGCACGAATATCTATTCCTTGCAGTTGTTATTCGCATTGGACATACCCCCGAATGACTTAACGCGAATATCGAACGAATATTCATACAGCGATCATCGCCAAACCTAATTCACGATGATCGTTCGTGCTGTCTTTGAAACATGCAAATTAAGATGTTTCCCCCCGCACTATTACCATAGTCTTATGTGTATGTGATGAACCATATTCCAGCATTCTCCCATTACTGCTAGCGAACGAGATATGATGATTTTATTAGATGAAAAATGTTTCGCGAAGAATGGAAATCAACGATCTTCGCCGTGACGCTATTCGAACCAATTCGAAGAATAAAATAAATGAACGAATGACAAACGAATGTATAAAATGAACATGCACGATGTATACCAGCAGCGAAGAATGGATTAGTATATTCGGGTTCTCTACGATTATTGCTTATTCCTTTTGCACCCTTCTCTCTTTCGAGCAGTGAATAGTTCAACGTTGTTCGAGACTGGCATATTCGAAGGCAGTATAATCACAGCAAGGATGCGTGAATGAATTAGTTACACGAAGAATATTTGCAACATTGCATTGCACTGCCTGCAATGATACTTTGAGCTTCATAGGAGCATTGGATAGTTGGGAAAACATGAAAAACGCACGAACAGCGGGGCAGTCGTAAAATATGACACCATCGGAGAAACTGAAAAAAACACCAGTTAACAATAAATTGCGCGTTGCCGCAATCGCGAACAAGCAAAAATCCGCTTTCCAACTTTGGAGGACACCCAAACAAATGCAGTTTTGGAACAGTGTCTACTGCGTGCCGGGTCGTGGTGCAATGGGGAAACATTTTAAACTTTTCGTTTCCTACAATGTAACGGTGTGTATAAGCGAAAGGTGTTGGGTATGCGACGGTGTGATACGGGCGCTTATAACGGATGGCGAATGTGGAAATCAGACCAAGATGAAGTTTGTGAGAAATTAAAACGTGTCCTACATGCGGATTTTTATCGTGTGTTTCGTACGTGATTATCGAAAAGATTTATGGGTACGAGGAATTTCATTTTTCACATTTTTTGACATGTTTTAACAATTGTTCTGCAGTTTTTACGAGGGTTCTGATATTCCGTGAGACGTAAAGGAGATAGTTGAAATCGTGACGTATTATTTGCCCCGAGATATTAGAACAGATAAAAATCGTGTTTGAAGGAATATTTTTAGATTGAAATATCCTATTTCGAACAACTCACTCGGCAGTTTGTTCGAACTGTTAGTTCCATGGATGTATGACCATTAGGAGATTGCAATTTTGTTTTTTTCCGGACTATACCAGCACGTGTGGTGCGGTATCATATTATACCCATGTACAGATACACTTGGTGCCTGTGATCATGTCGCCAGTCACCTGCCGATGCATCTAGACGTTAATGATGGCTTCTGACTCTGTGTACATTATGTTTAAATTTGAACGAGATGCAATTGCATTCTCTTCGGTTAACAACGAGGTGCACAGTGTCGAGGGGGCTACCCCGTTTGACATAATACTGTTTGACATAACGCCGTTTGACATAATGGTAATTTGCATAATGATCATTTGGTATAACAGTCATTTGGCATAATAGACATACATGCTGCTTGACAGAATTTGTTCTACTGCGACTTTTAAAGGTTGAATGCGGCTATGCCTAATTGTTTTAATGACCTGCTGACCGACCTCATTGCAGCTCGTTTCAGACTTAAGGTGAAATGTAGCGGAATGCGAAAATTGATCAATTATTCAAAAACTAGACCGATTTTCGAAAACCCAAAAACACTTAAGTTTTCGAAATAAAATTTATCATAACTAGGTATTCTTACAATTTTGAAATTTCGCTTTGCCGAGAAATGCACGGTGGGCACGGTGGCATTATATCGTGAGCAAAAATTACATATAAAATAATGACGCGAATTTATGCATGGTTTATGGGTTTTGTGTTGAAATAAAAACGAGTTGAATCAATAAAATGGGTATTGTAAGAAATCGTTTATTTTCTAAGCAACTGTCATTTATAATGCTAATTTACAAATAAAGTGATAAACATGAAGGGTCAGCTTCGGACCAGTCAGCATGGAAAACTTATTGGAATTCATTGGTTTTTCAATTATTATGAATACAATGAATCAACGCTTGATTTTGCTTTCAAAATCGATTCAATAATAATGAGCTACGAAATAACTTTATATTTAATTTCGTGCCCCAAATATGTGCTTGAGAAAAGATTCACTAAATAATTTTAACTGCATGGTAAGATGAACTATTAGTTATAATTGGAATGTATTCCAATAATGTAATCTAAGAAATTATTAAACTATTGATGATTTCTGGCACCGGAGGCCAGAGGACATTTGATCTTCGTTTCGTTATCGTTGACTATTTCTAGACTCATCATGCTATAATTCCGAAAGTCGCATCCGAAAAAAAGTTAATGGTAGTTTATGGTACTATAAAGTTTGTTAATTTCAATCTAAGTTTTCAAAACCCCAGCTAGTGATCTCCGAGAAAATATAGTGAACTTATTATTGCACACACATGAGTCGACCTCTTTGGCTTGGTTTGAAATTTCTTCGGGTATGTATGTGAATATTTCATCATACCGGTTGCACAAACTCGCAGTAGCAGAAACCTAAGACAAGACTTGACAGCTGGCTTCTTATTATTCATTACGTCCAGTCTTTTTTACAAGCCAATATAACGAGAGGAAGCCCACTGCGCTCAATCATTGAAAAAAGTTCTTGTTTCTATGTGTCCGTTTTTCTTGGTATGCTTTGTGAGACGGTTCGTTCAACTGAAGCGGATAAAATTTTGCGCGCATTTTATGACGCTACATTTCACCTTAAGGGGCGGATAGGGTCTAACACTTTTGAAAAATCATTTATTATTTTCTTTATATCTTCTTATAGTAAAACATTTGAAGAAATTTCTGTGAAATTTTCAAGCCTATTGGAAAGAAACTCTGAAAGTTATGGACCTTTACCTATGGCTATCTCATTCTACGGAGAAGCAAGAGCTCGGCGCACAGGCCCAAGATTTCTACGTCGATTGACTTCAAAACTTGACAAAACATTCATGAAATGTTTCGTTATAAAAAATTTTAAAAGAAAAAATATGATTTTTTGAAAATGTTAAACCCTACGGGCTCCCTGGAGTAATTAATTGTTTCCATTGATTTTATAGACAAAAAACTTTAAACGCGTTTTCCTCGAAAGCAGGTTTTGACAATCCGTGTCCATCGTCATTCAAAAACTACTGCACCAATTTTTTTCAAATTTTGCACACACTTTCTACAAACGAAAAACCAGACCCCAACGTTTTCCTTTTCGTTTTTTGTTACTTTGGGAAGGTTTACTAGCTACGAAATGGCGAATTTTTTTGTGAAAAATCGTAGTTTTCACTTTAAACAACAAACAACAACAACTTAAAAAAAATCAAACAGAAACGTTTGGTTCTAGAAAAACTTCTACTCTAACTATGCTGCATTAATTTGTTCACTTCTGATTAGTCTACGCTGAGATACAGTGGACACCGCAAATCATGATTTTTAAGAAGCGTTCTCAAAAATACCTCTTAACCGACTTATTTCTCAATATTTTTCAACGAAAAAATGACAAAATGTTGTTCGAATGATGCTTTTGATAATGCAAAACATTTGAGTTTATTTTGTTGAACGATAATTCTGAAAAAAATTTGCAAAAATGATTTTTTTTTTCATCGTTTAGACCCTACTACCAACCCCCCCCCCCCCCCCCCCCTCCCCCACCCCTGGTGTAGAAGGTACCGGAACAGGTACATGAAATGCAAAAAATACAGGAAAAATACAGAAAGCACAGGACCAAGTGCAGGTACAGAAAGTGCTGATTGTACAGGAACAAGTAAAATAAAAACGGTGGACTGGAACAAATATAGAAATTACAAGAGCAAGTACAAAAAGAAAACAAATACAGAAGATGCAGTACATGTGCAGGAACAAATACAGTGTAATGGCACAGTTACAGACTGTGCATGAACTAGCACGTCAAATTTAATAAAATAAAGAAAGAATAAAGTACAGGAACAAGGACAGGAATATGTGCAAAAATTACAACAATAAGTGTACAATAATAAATTTTTTCGCAATAATCATGAATATTGATTGGAAGTAGTTTTGATATCGAATTTAAAATCACAGCGCTATGAAGTGTGGAGAGATCCGCTAGTAGGGACATAAGAAAATTTCAAGGAAAAGCCCCATGGGGATGTTCGAGCTATTGATGTAGAACAAAGAAACCAAAATTTTCAATAATCGATATTTTCAATCAAACATTTCAATCAATCGGCATACTTATGAACGAGCAATTGCACGAGAGTTTGCTTAGATAGATCTATATTAAGAACCAACATCGAACACGCGAACACAGAAGATAGACAGAACAGTATGACTTAATTTGCGTTTGTCTTATATCCAACGAAATTATATCAATAGCCCAAATATATGCAATTACATCCCTGAAATGCCTGTGTTGGTTCAAAAGCAGCCTATTTTAAAAACGTTGAAGAAGAAATGTACTAAAATTAAAAACAAATGTATTTTTTTTAATTCAGTCCGAGTCAATTTTGATCAGAAAGAAGATTCGCCAGTCAAAGCGATGCTTTTAGTTGATAAATCGTTTACATACCATCGTTTCCGTTAGGGAAATCCGGTAAACCAGCAGAGTGTCTTATTAATCATAATTTAAATCATATATAGTTGAAAAAACGTGAAAAATATTAATAATTAATACAAAATTGGCTGAGCTGTAAGTGTTAAAATCCTGACATTTCTACGTGTATTTACCCTTGAATTATTAATTATTTGAAAATAAGGATGTGTTCCACATAAAAAAAATTACTGTTCGGGACAGTAATTAATTTGTAATATGATGGCTCCTATGATCATTGTTTTACTTTAAATGCGCCGGGGTTTCAAAGGTCTGCTTCTTCTATTGCCGCAGTAGAATATGTTCAATTCAAATCTCGTGATTGTCTCATGCATAAAATTCACATAAGCGGTGCTGCATTATTGAAATTTGTGGATTTATTATTTTGAACTATATTTAATTTTTCAAGAGTTGTTTTTGGAGTGTTATTAGCCAGAAAAAAAGATACGATCAAATTTGCACAGCCGAGTAATTGTCTCGGCAAAATGTAGGTATAATTAATGAGAATCTCGGTAATCCTGAATTTGGTAGGTCAATTATTGCCGAGCTTGTCAGCAACACATTTGCTGTTAGATCGGTATAAGCGATTGGGATCGATGCCGAATCGTCAGTAAACGAGCGTAGTAAGGATTATGGTTTATTATTGTATGAAATAATTATCCAAAAACCTATGTTTGGAGAAAGAGTATGTTTCATTAATGCTCACTTTGATTCAAAATAAAAAATGCAAATCCCGAAAAAAATATAACATAGAAGACGCTATGTTTCTAGTGCTCTTCAACGCCTCAACCTGGAAATAAATGAATATTCAAAAGTGTATAAAAAAAGAAAATATTGCTTCCACTTATCTTCTTAAGAAATACTGAAATCTTTTTTCATCGCCAAATTCATATATATTTTTTTCAAATCCACGAAAAATGGCGACAGGATGCTATGCAAAATCGATTGGTGACATTAGATGACAAGTGTTTCGCCGAACTTCAATATAAGCCAACACACTTTCCAATATCTCGGCAAACCGATTTGATGGTTTTGTTATATTTGTTTTTTTTTTTTCATAAATACGTTTATTTCTTAAGGCAGTTTACATAAGTTTTTCTTCGCCGTAGCATCACTTTTACATAATATTCTTATCCTAATTTAATTCTAACATAGTCACAACGTTTTGCATTTATTAAAACATATTCTCTTATTACTTAAATATCATCTTAGGTAACTCGTCATTAATTATGAAATCTACTCGGAAATATTATTTGAACCAAACGATTAACTTCTATAAATTATAAAATAAGCTGTTATTTTCAGACATTTTGTTAATAATTTCATAAACTGTTTCGAGTTTGTTTGTATCATTACATTATTTTTATTCTAATTTAGCTATTGGTTGAACTCATGGACGCAGCTGGGATCAGAACTAAGTCTTGAAAGGGGCCTTTATTAAATTGAAACTCCAGTTTTCTTTATGAAATGATAAATAAGTTTCATGTATGAAAGGTCACGACAAGCAAGAATGTCTCGAACTGGGATATTGGATAGTCTACCTTGGGTACGCAAAGAATTTATTAGTTGAGATCTGACATCACGATACTCCACGCATGTCCAAACGACATGATCAATATCTCGATAACCTTCGCCACAAGCACAATGATTAGTCTCGGAGAGCCCAATTCGAAGGAGATGTGCATCTAACGTGTAGTGATTGGACATGAGTCTAGACATCACACGAATGAAATCTCTACTCACATCCAGTCCCCTGAACCATGCCTTTGTCGATATTTTCGGAATAATTGAGTGCATCCACCGACCCAGATCATCTTTATCCCAAGAAGCTTGCCAGCTGGCAAGTGTTCTTTGGCGAGACGAGCTATAGAATTCGTTGAAAGCAATTGGTCTCTCATAAATTTCACCCTCAATAGCACCACGTTTGGCTAAAATATCGGCTCTTTCATTGCCAGGAATGGAGCAATGAGCCGGGACCCAGACTATAGTGATTAGATAATTATTGTTCAATATGTCGTTCAGGCACTGTTCTATTTTGCCCAGGAAAAACGGTTCAGTCTTGCCAGTCATGTTTGAGCGAATGGCTTCAATTGCACTCAGACTATCTGTGAAGAGGAAATAATGGTTTGGAATTAATGTGACGATTACACTCAAACTATATTGAACTGCTGCTAGCTCTGCTATATAAACAGATGCAGGTTCTTGAAGCCTAAATGAGGCCGAAACATTATTGTTGAACATACCAAACCCTGTCGCTTCTTCAATTCGCGATCCGTCCGTGTAAAACATTTTCTCAGAGTCAATATGCCTGAACTTACTTGAAAATATTTTTGGGATTTCCGTCGAACGTAGATGATCCGGGATTCCACGCACTTCGCGCTGCATGGATGTATCGAAAAATAAAGTTGAGTCAGGGACATTTAGGAGGCTGACACGGATAGGAATATATCTTGAAGGGTTGATTTCCTGTGACATATGGTTAAAATATACTGTCATGAATTTTGTTTGAGATCGAAGCTCGACTAGTCGTTCGAAATTATTAATTACCATGGGATTCAGCACCTCACATCTTATTAGCAGGCGTGATGAAAGCTCCCAAAATCGATCTTTTAATGGAAGAACTCCCGCCAGAACTTCAATACTCATTGTATGTGTCGAATGCATGCACCCTAAAGCAATTCGCAAACAACGATACTGAATTCGCTCCAGTTTGATAATATGAGAGTTTGCAGCGGAACGAAAGCAAACGCATCCATATTCCATCACTGAAAGTATCGTTGTCTGATACAATTTTATTAGATCTTCCGGATGAGCACCCCACCAAGATCCTGTTATTGTTCGAAGAAAATTTACTCTTTGTTGGCATTTTGTTATCAGAAACCTAATGTGTCCTCCCCACGTGCATTTGGAATCGAACCACACCCCGAGGTATTTAAAAGTTAAAACCTGTTGGATCATTCTTCCCATCATATGGAGCTGAAGCTGCGCGGGATCATGCTTTCTTGAAAAGACGACTAACTCTGTTTTCTCCGCAGAGAATTCGATACCAAGATGAACAGCCCAATCGGACAAGTTATCTAAGGTATCTTGCAATGGTTTATGCAGATCAATAGCTTTGGGTCCAGTAACTGAAACCACGCCATCATCTGCCAATTGTCTTAGTGTACATGGGGTTACTAGACAGCTGTCAATGTCATTTACGTAAAAATTATAGAGGAGCGGACTGAGGCATGAGCCTTGCGGGAGACCCATGTAACTATTTCTGAGTGTTGCCAAATCGCCATGTGAAAAATGCATGTGTTTCTCTGACAAAAGGTTGTGCAAATAATTATTTATAACCGCTGGGAGTCCATTTTGGTGAAGCTTGTCTGAAAGAACATCAATGGAAACTGAATCAAATGCTCCTTTAATGTCTAAAAAAACAGATGCCATTTGTTGCTTTTGAGCGAAGGCAATTTGGATGTCAGACGAAAGTAATGCAAGGCAATCATTCGTCCCTTTATTTCTACGGAAGCCAAACTGAGTATCTGACAACAAACCGTTCGTCTCGACCCAAGTGTCGAGACGTCGTAGAATAATTTTTTCGAACAATTTTCTGATGCAGGACAACATCGCAATGGGTCTATATGAGTTGTGATTGGAAGCTGGTTTCCCCGGTTTTTGAATGGCGATAACTTTCACTTGTCTCCAGTCAGGTGGAACAATATTTTGCTCAAGAAACTTGTTGAACAATTCCAACAAACGTCTTTTTGCGAGGTTGGGCAGATTCTTCACCAAGTTGAATTTAATTCTGTCCAACCCTGGAGCGTTATTGTTACAAGACAAGAGTGCTATAGAAAATTCCATCATTGAAAATGGGTTATTAATAAAACCATTATTTGGAGGAGATTCCCGTATAATGCTCTGCGTAGGAACAGAATCTGGGCAAACTTTCCTAGCAAAGTCAAATATCCATCGGTTCGAGTATTCATCACTCTCATTGCCCACGGTACGATTCCTCATTCGTCTGGCCGTGTTCCAAAGAGTGCTCATTGAGGTATCTCTTGACAAACCTTCGACAAAATGTCTCCAATAGCTACATTTTTTGGCTCGAAGTATGCTCTTGTACTTGGTTTCTAAAACCATAAGTTTTTCAAAATTCTGAGGAGTTCCTCCTCCCCGTTTTAGAAACGTCTTGCAAGCATTTTGTTTTGCGAGTTTAGCCTCTGAGCACTCTTTGTCCCACCAGGGGTTGGGAGGCCTTCTGTTAGTCGTTGGCCCAGGAAAGCGTTTAGTTTGGGATTGTTCTGCTGCCTCCAGAATCGAACAAATGAGGAAGTCATATTCTTCAAGTGGAGGGAGCTCTTCCATTGAATTCAAAATACTAGAGATACTACTTTGGTATTTAATCCAGTCGATATTTTTTGTCAAATCATATGGAATACTAGCGGAAGTAGCAATGCAATAGCTACTGCTAATTGAGATGATGATTGGTAAATGATCGCTACCGTGTAAATCAGGCAGTATTTTCCAGGTGCAATCTAGTCGAATTGATGTTGAGCAAAGAGATAGATCTAATGCACTTGGGCGTGCCGGAGGTCTTGGGATCCGTGTCATGCTACCCATATTTAATACCGTCATGCTAAAATTGTCACAAATGTTTTGTATTAAAGATGATCTGCTATCATTGTAAACGGAACCCCACATAATACCGTGCGAATTTAAATCCCCCAGAATCAATCGTGGTGCAGGAAGGGCTTCAACCATTTCATTAAGCTGTTGCTGTCCAACTTGTGCTTTTGGAGGAATATAAACCGAAGCTATGCAAATATCTTTGCCTTTAATGTTTATTTGGCAAGCAACAACTTCTATACTAGAAGTTGAAGGGATGTTTAATCTATAAAAGGAATAGCATTTCTTAATTCCCAAAAGCACTCCACCATACGGAGAGTCTCTATCGAGACGTATAATGTTAAAATCATTAAAATTTAAAGCTATGTTTGAAGTAAGCCATGTTTCGCATAAAGCAAATACATCACATTTTTGACTATGCAATAATATTTTAAATGAATCAAGTTTTGGCATGATGCTTCGACAATTCCACTGCAGGACAGTGATTGTATCATTTGCGACGGGTGATAAATTATCCATCAAAAGATACAAAACCTGAGACAATTGGCCATTGAGCTGATAACTGCTTCAAAAAGGTTCTAGCTATTGGAAGGAATGCCATTATGAGGGTCTTTAAGGGTTCAGATATATTGAATGCTGAGAAAATCCATTCAACAATTTCCGAAAACTTCAGTAATCCTGTTGGTGGCTGTGAAATGGAGCCCACTGGATTATTATCTTTTTCTGTACTAGATCCTGGATTGGTTTGTGAATTTGACAAACCAGGAGGCACAGTCTTTGGTTTTGACTTTTTTTGTTTAACACGGGGATCTTTTTTGAAGATGAAACTTTAGGTTTCTTTTTTGGTAATTTGGAAGAAGACTTCTTTCTCTTAACTGACCCTTGGGTAGTGATAAACGAATTACCTTCACTATTTTCGTCAGAGTCACAGTCCTCTGGTTCCTCTAGATTTGAAAACCCGTTTTCGGTTCCCAAAGGGGGGACATCAATGACCGTTTTAAGCATTTCTGCATATGTGCGCTTAGACCGTGCTTTTAAAGAAAGCTTAATTTTGTCTTTGTGCACTTTAAATGCAGTGCATACTGAAATATCCTCATGAGGACTTTCCCCACAATAAATACATTTTTCAATTTCCTTGTTGCAATCATTATCTTTATGAGTCCTTCACACTTAATACATTTTGGTTTATTACTACAGTAAGTAGCTGTGTGGCCGAATTTTTTGCAGTTCGTACAATTCATTACATTTGGAACAAAAAGCCGAACAGGGAGGCGAATATTATCGACATAGACATGGGACGGCAACGCAGATCCGGCAAATGTCACTCGAAACGAGTCTGATGGGCGATAAACTTTTTTTCCCTCTTCATAAACTACTGAGTACAGTTGTTTGCACTCCAGTATTTTCACACCCTCAAGCATAGAGTTCTTGAAACGACCAACACCATGCTTGAGTAAATCATCTACCGAAAGACTCGCTTCGGTAACAACACCGTCAATTTCGACATCTTTGGAGGGTATGTAAACTTTATACTCTTTAATGAAATGTTCCGAAGAGACAATATCATTCGCGTGTTTCAAATTATTTACCACAACACGAATTTTATCGTTATTTACTTTTATGATCTCTTTGATTGAAGAGTATCGTGATGTCAAACCTTTATTAATTTGAAAAATGTTTAATGGCTTTGATATACGTCTAAAACAGACTATCCAAGGCCCAGAAGAGCTCTCCTGATATTTTTTCGTTCGTGGGGGTATCGGATTCATGCTAGGATTTACGTCCATGGATTCATCCATTACATTAAAATTTTTAACTAAACTTTAAAATAAAATTTGAAACCAACACTACACAGTACTCAATCAAAAGGAAAAGAAAAAACTTCTACCTTGAAATTGTTGTCTATCTCCGTTGCACTGCCGTGTAGATCCTCGTTGCTCTAGATGTTCTTGTTGGATGTATCTGGACGTTGATACAATGCTGAAGCTCACTGTAGCGATAGAATATGATGTGATGCTACTGCTACCTGACATCCAGCACCACTCGAATTCCGATTTGCTTTCGTCTTCGCCAGCTGTAACCAGCGCAGGTCACCGGTGTATACCTGCGTGTTGTATGGCAGTGGAAAGACCGAGTTGTCTTGTCTCCTTCTTCCTAGTGCTCCGCACCGATATGCTTCTGCACCGAAGTGCCTTCGCACCGGTGTGCCTTTGCACTCTCCTGCTTCTATGTGCCTTTGCACTCTTCCTCTTCGATGTGCCTTTGCACTCTCCTGCTCAGCACTTGTGGCTGTATATTGCGGCCTGGGTAGAGTTTGGGAAACGCCCTTTGTTGTTTCCTTCACCAGCTTGGCCCAGCACTAGGGCTCTCTTATGCAGCACGACTATACGTTTTAACGGCTGCTGCCAACAGGTTTCTACCTGTAGTTCAACCGTTGTCGTATTTAACGCGTGTAAACCAACCAGCGTTATTAAACTGTACGCTTCTATACACAACCTTCTCGGTTGAACGGCTATTACTGAATGTTATATTTGTTGTTCACGGAAAAGTTCCGCAATGTATTATGCCAAACTCCAGCAACAAAATGCACTTTACCGATATAACAGAACTTTACATTAAAGAATCTCGGAAATGGACATGTGGATTACTAAACAATCAGTAAAATTTCGTGTTACCGATTTCATTCGGCATTTCATTATCCTGAGCTCGAGAATCGGTCCCCCAGCTCTACGAGCAAAAAGTTCTTATCGGATGTGCAAAACAGGCGAGACAAACGATAGTATGACGTAACCGCTTTGAAATCGCGTTTCTTTTTTGGTATTCGATCACACAATCCTTATAATGTTTGTTGAAGGACGTTGTACAAGCGTAATTTCAAGAAGTAAGAACGATGCCAATCAAATCAATCTCTAATTTACACTGTATTCTATACATACTGCCACACAATTTGTTTTCCTCTGTGGTCGGGAATAGTCTTTCAGTATTCGCCTCTTATACACAAAATGTTTTCTCTTAGACCTTAATTCCATAGTGAACATCCAAACAATTGCACGCCAGTCCTAAGCGGACTGTACTAAATTTAATAACCAGCCTTTGTCAGTTCCGAGTAGCATCAGGATAAAATGTCCATTTTTGTACGCTTATGAAATTGTATTTATTGCAGCAAAGTTTGTCCGTTCGCCAACATTCCTGGGACTCGAAAATCACAAACGTATCCAGCAAACATAAACAGCGATAAACTATTCGGGACACGTAACGGATCTGTGTTTTCGGTTCTCGGTGCTGCTCGGAGTGGGTGCTTCGTTTGCCGACTTTACTCACATTGCCGTTCATCCTGTCTTGTTTCCATCGATGGTAACGGCGCCTAAGCGATCCAAACTCACTTGTTTTGGAAGAATAAATCGTTTTATGATCAAACAAATGCGATACCGGACTTATCCTGGTATTTCCCTAGCCGGTAGGCACGGTTGGTGTTTGCTCTTACTGGATAGTTCTCGATTTGGAGTGGAAAATTTGATTTTGCTAGATATATCGATGTTTGCTCCTGACTATGTTTAATTGAATGTTTGTTTAGAATTAAAAGAATCGCCTCAGCTTGGAATCACTTTGGTGAGCATGATTTTCCGCTTGCCAGACGGTGTTTATTCTGAGCTATGATATCAATCGAATGAATGAGCCCTTAATGCAGAGTGTAATATCAACACAAATCAACAGAGTAATTGTGAAGTTTTATCAGGACAGTATAGGAAACAAAACTTACCAAGGATTCCTAACCGAAAATTGACTGTTATAACGATCACGTGGCCGTAACTGGCTAAAATGGAGCCGTCGTAAGGATTCCCGGAACCCCAGTCGTAAGCCTCACCGTGGATGTAGAAGAATATCGAGTAAGGTGCTTCGAGACCGCGGCTTCCTGCGGAAAAGAAATAAAATAGATTTCCATTATAATTCTTGTACTCCTCATGGTTTTATCTTAGAATAATTATCATAAATGAATCATTTCCTGAAAATTGTTAACAAATAAGTCAGTTACAATGAAGATTTCCATTTGTACATCAAAACCTCGAAATAGTTGATTTATTTCATGATAATTACGCTCAAAAAATAAGAATCAAATCAGCTTAATGTTTTAACTGAGTAAATGAAAATTGACTACGAGCTGTATGAATTTTAATAAAGCAATATTGCCGGTTCAAATGTTCCCCATTTCCGAAGCAAATGAGATGCTGACGACAAGTCAACAGAGTTTCAGCACGTACAAATCAAATCCAACGATGGTAGCACTCTTGAAAACCGATTAACTCCAGCATGTCCAAAGCACTTGCACCCGGCTCTCGGTAGACTCCACTCGACGCATCCGACAAGAAGGAAACTTGATAATTTAATTTCTCTCTTGAATATCGTAATTACTAACACAGAACAAACCGAGAACGGTATTTTTTCTCTCTCGTGCGCTAGTTGCTAACTTGAAGCTTGAACTTTTTGATTAACTTTCAATTTGCTGTTTGCTCCGTTTTCCAGCGGCTGACAGCCAAACCCGGAGGAGTTCGAATTACTTTTCGGAGAAAGCAAATACAACCCCATTATACTGGTTCCAACCGGAATGATGACAAAGCCACGAGCGTGCCGCTGGAGGATAGGCAGTCCGTACTATCCAAAGTCGGTATCCCGACAAGTGGACACAAATTTTCCTGCTGGTTTGTCATTTGAGCAGCACTGTAACCATTCTCCATTCCCAGTTGGAAAAGCAGGAACGGAAAGTTTTCCATTGCAACTTAAGGCCACCCAAGATTGCTTCTACCGGGCAAACTTAACTAAATTCGGTATTTTGACTGTGGGAGAGGGGACACAGCTGTAGAAATATAGGAAGATAATGTGCACTGCCAATCCGAACGGATGAGCGAGACAGAACTGATAAAAAATATTTTCCAAAGCTGAAGGAAGCCGAAAGATGATGATAGAGGACCAGAAATGCGAAAGTTGAAATTCAATTATCATTTATCATAGAATATCGGAGTGTGAATGTTTTGCCATGCGAAAGCAAGACGGGAATCCGAAGGTTGAAAAAGTTACAGCCAAGAGAACGCAAGAAAGCCACCGAATCATCGGATTTGATACACTCAACGAACGTATCAGGTTATCAATTCTTTTTACTGAACTGACGATGAAAATCAGTCTGTAAAAATGGGACGAAATTAACAAGGTTCTTAGGAGTGAAATTGGGTGGTTAATGACAGAAAAATTGTGGTAATTTGCGGTAGACGAAACCCTCCGAGACTGATAAAATAGAAAGGGCACTAATTCGTTCTGTTCGTTCCGTTTGTTCTGTTCGTTCTGTTCGTTATGTTTGTTCTGTTCGTTTTGTTCGTTCTGTTCGTTCTGTTCGTTCTGTTCGTTCTGTTCGTTCTGTTCGTTCTGTTCGTTCTGTTCGTTCTGTTCGTTCTGTTCGTTCTGTTCGTTCTGTTCGTTCTGTTCGTTCTGTTCGTTCTGTTCGTTCTGTTCGTTCTGTTCGTTCTGTTCGTTCTGTTCGTTCTGTTCGTTCTGTTCGTTCTGTTCGTTCTGTTCGTTCTGTTCGTTCTGTTCGTTCTGTTCGTTCTGTTCGTTCTGTTCGTTCTGTTCGTTCTGTTCGTTCTGTTCGTTCTGTTCGTTCTGTTCGTTCTGTTCGTTCTGTTCGTTCTGTTCGTTCTGTTCGTTCTGTTCGTTCTGTTCGTTCTGTTCGTTCTGTTCGTTCTGCTCGTTCTGTTCGTTCTGTTCGTTCTGTTCGTTCTGTTCGTTCTGTTCGTTCTGTTCGTTCTGTTCGTTCTGTTCGTTCTGTTCGTTCTGTTCGTTCTGTTCGTTCTGTTCGTTCTGTTCGTTCTGTTCGTTCTGTTCGTTCTGTTCGTTCTGTTCGTTCTGTTCGTTCTGTTCGTTCTGTTCGTTCTGTTCGTTCTGTTCGTTCTGTTCGTTCTGTTCGTTCTGTTCGTTCTGTTCGTTCTGTTCGTTCTGTTCGTTCTGTTCGTTCTGTTCGTTCTGTTCGTTCTGTTCGTTCTGTTCGTTCTGTTCGTTCTGTTCGTTCTGTTCGTTCTGTTCGTTCTGTTCGTTCTGTTCGTTCTGTTCGTTCTGATCGTTCTGTTATTTCTGTGCGTTGGCGTTGGTGTCTCGAATGAGTAGAGGTGAACAGACAGTGAATAAGAGACTTTCTAGAATCATACATTTATTTGGCCCGGCTTAAGGGAGGAATTTAGACCCTAATGATGATAAACATCATCATTTTTGCGATTTTGTTTTCAGAATTATCGTTGAACAAAATAAATTCAAATGTTTTGAATGTAAATAAGCATCATTCGAACAACATTTTGTGATTTTTCGTAGAAAAATATTGAGAAATAAGTCGGTGAAGAGGAATTTTTGAGAACACTTCTTAAAAATCATGATTTGCAGTATCCACTGTATCTCAGCGCAGACTAATCAGAAGTGAACAAGTCAAAGCAGCATAGCTAGAGTAGAAGTTTTTCTAGACCCAACGTTTCTGTTTGATTTTGATTTAATTTTTGGTGGTTGTTCATAGTGAAAACTACGATTTTTCGCGAATCCGCCATTTTGCAGATGTAAAATCTCCCCAAAGTAACAATGTTTGTAGATTTAAAATCTCCCCAAAGTAACAAACTACGAACATATAAAGGTTGGGTCTGGTTTTTTATATGTAGAAAATGCAAAATTTGAAAAAAATCGATGCAGTAGTTTTTGTATGACGATGGACCTGCTTTCGAGAAAAACGCGTTTAAAATTTTTTGTCTATAAAATCAATTAAATTAATTTACTACTCAAGGGAGCCCGTAGGGTCTGATATTTTCAAAAAAGCATATTATTTCTTCTATAATTTGTTATAATGAAACATTTCAAGAATGTTTAAGTCAATCAAAGCATAAGTTTTAGGCCAATGCGCCGAGTTCTTATTTCTTCGCAGTATGAGATAAACGAAGATAAAGGTCCTTAACTTGCTGAGTTTTGTTCCGATAGGCATGAAAATTTCACAGAATATTCTTGAAATGTTTTACTATAAGAAAATACAAACACAAAAATAAATGATCTTTCAAAAATGTTAAACCCTACCCGCCCCTTAAGATTACAAAGTTTAATCAGTGTCGACTTATTATTTTACATTGTACGCAACAAAAATAATTTTTTAGCCAGATTAGCTTACAGCTGAAAACATTTCAAACAAATAAATAAAACTTTAACGGAATATTTTATCACTGTTTGTTTGGAATAGGCGTTCTCATTGCTATCGATCTAAAACTGAGCTGAGCTGATCTGAAGTAGTTGCACTTCGTGATTGACCGAATGAGTAGAAATGTACAATAAATCAAGAAAATGAAGCTTGGGAGAAGCAAATCATTCTCACTATTACATACCCACTCACTCCTAACATACCCACTCACCCCTAACTTTTTATTAAATGATCAATAACGACGCTGGATACGACCAAAGGCTGTGCTACTGAGGGAAAGGAAGGAATGTTAGTCCGATACTCGTTGTTTCTAGAGACCGCGGGTCGGGATAGCAAATCAGGCCGACTGTTCCCTAACAGGAAATCGAGCAAATTTGTTTATAGTGAGATGAAAGCAGAGTGGTTCTAAATTCTTGAGATTACTCAGATGTCACGTTGTTCAAAAACGTCACACTATTCACCTCGAGTTGCATGTGATTCATATACTTTTAACTAAAATCGATTACACTAGAATGTTCATTTGGCTCTGTGTTCGTATAAAAGTCTCTCATTTAAGATCAGCTTCCCACACTTTTGGAATCTGCCATATAAACACTAAACTCATGGCATAGTGATGTAAAAATATGTTCAGGGTCAGCAATTGAACATATCTACATGGTCAGCAATTAAATTACTATTCAATACAAGCACTACTTTCCTTTCCATGCTTCGAACTACAGGTTATTAAAATTAAGCTACAGAGCAGCATACAAAATTACAATTAACGTATATGTTGTACACGATAACTACCTCGGCTACCCCTATATTGAATCTGACCCAGAAAGCATGATCGCAGTAAAAATCAATGCCATTTCACAATAGAAAATCTTTCAATTTTTGCTGTTTGCATCCTGTTGTTAACACTTCCACCCTCCTACTTGTGTAGCCGTTTCTATGTTTCCATGTGTTTGTTTCCAAATGTGAAGAATTTTTAGTATAAAAGCATCGAAATGTTGAGCATGAATGACACACAGAACACGAACTATCACAGTGAAATACAGCAAACATGAAGGAGAAAGTAAGAAAAGCATGCGAAGAGCAATTAAGAAGTTCAGTCAAGGTATAAGGCGCACTGCTTAAGCTCAAAGATGCCGGGGGCAGCAGTTTGGAGAAGATAATATCGATTAGGATAAACCGAATACGGATCGATAAAAAGGTTTTGCTAACCCTCCTTTGGCTAAACGTATAGTGAAGACGTTCGAGCAGAAATTCAGCACGAAATATGATCTTAAAGCTGACACTTCAAAGTCGAATGTTCTTTGCGTTAAATAACGTTTGAATCTTCAAATTCATAAATAGCAGAAGATGTCCAAACGCAGCCCATAACATGAAATAAGGTTCAAAGCAACATGAAACACATGAAATAATTTAGGTTCAAAGTTGCACGACGCGAAGCTCACTTCTACTTCTATTCTGAACAAAAAAACCTACGTGAAACTTGATTACAAATCATTGTCAGTGCGAGATGGGCTAGTATTAAACCAATCCAAGACATTGATTAAAGTTGAAAATTCGTTGAGAAATATATAGTCTGGCAAGCTATTTGAGGCTGCGGAAGGATTTTGGCAGCCAAGAGTATGTAATAATATAAAAAGTATTGGAAAAAATGTAAAACTTGCAGTCAAGAAGGCTTTGCTGAGAGCAGCCAGCTAACCTATTATAGCTAGATAGCTAAAGTTACGAATACTAATATTTTGTGTTAGTCTAATAATAACAATTTATAAAATGAAAATGCAATATCCAAAATTTTTGAATAATTGCCACTACGTGACTGTACACTTTTTTAGCTTGAGTTAGCGGTTCAATCAATACGGCTCTGGTCTTACAAGAAAGTTTTCGTATATTCGAGCTCCGATCTAGAAGGATTCATAGTGTCAGAAGGATTGTAGCATCATCCATGCAATAGTTCTGTACGCTACGAATCGGCTGCGTTGAAACAGAAGGTTAAATTCCACAAAGGGTCACTACTTATATTTTGGAAATAGCGAATAAGAACACTTTTTCACAGTTCGGTTTAACATCTCATCCAAGTCAGTCGATAAAACAAAACCGCTTACGTTCGGGACAGAAGAAACCAAGTACAGTATTGTGTAGTGAACAATAGACCTCGAAATGAGTGAACCAAACGAACAAAAGCTACCGCCGACACGAAATAATACAATTGTTGTTGACTTCAGGCAGTGCAAAATTCGACCTTCGATACGAGAACTTGAAGGTTTGCTTAAGGAGCAAATGCAGCTTGACATCAAACGTGTGCACTTACTTGAATGCAATAGGACGAATAATGTTGTTAACATCCAGTTTTATAAAGAGTTGGATGCAATTCAATTCGCAAAAGACAATAACAATGTGCACTATGTGGAGCACGAGAACATTAAGTACAACATTCCAGTATACATGGATGATAGTGCTATACTATGTCCCAATACGGAGAGATTCTATCTATCGAAAATGAAAAGTGGAAGAATTTTTTCCCCGGTATTCTAAATGGCGTACGTTTATTACGCATACACTTGAAGAAGCCTATACCTTCTTATGTGATTTTCGGTCAAGATATAAGACTTCCGTGCAAATCACTTGTTACCTATGACAATCAGATAGCCACATGTCAATATTGCCAAAAAGCTGTTCACTACGGTAAGCCATGTGATAAACTGGACAAGGAGACAACTACACCAAAGGACAACGGTGCTTCCTTCGCACAAACCCCAAGCAACCCCAGTACACCTGTAACAGCCACCAACAACAATGAAGCATCCCCTTCAACGAAACCATCAGTATCCTCTATAGAACAAAGTACACCGGCTGCAGTTAACAACTTATCCTCCAACCAACCAGCAATTGCAACCAATATACAACAAGGTGCATCTACAGAAACTAGCAACGAAAAGAAGACGTAAATCGACAACAATACCATCGATGCGGCAATGAATGACGAGACGAACCACGAACGAAGTGCCCCTCAATCCTCGCAGGAGGGAAATGGAAGCTCCTCTCCTCCTAGAAAAAGGGTGACAACGAGATCCAACTCAATTTTTTTTTTAAATTGGCTCAATCGGCCACGTAAAGCTTGTACGCAAATAGGCCTGAATAAAAAATATCTTTTAAATAAAATAACAAACACTTTCAAGTGATAATGGCACACACTTTTAAGTGAAAATTTTTTTTTCCATGACGATCGATATAGTTTTGCATGCGTTCGAATCAATCAGAAAAGCATTTTTGCCACTGTGATGATGGTACCTCAAACACATGGTTTTTGAATGCTTCAACAGTATCTTCTGGCGTCGAAAATCGTTAACCACGAAATTTTCTTGATATGCGGGAATAGAAAGAAATGATTGGGTACCAAGTCAGGGCTGTCAATTCGACATTATGGCCGGTCAGAAAGGTGCTAGTTTGAGCTGATGTGTGAGAACTCGCATTGTCATGATGGGGATGATTCATCTTCTCTTGTTCGTTTTACGAATTTCTTCAAAGACTTCAGGCATACGAATGCTTGTGTACCATTCATAATTGACCGTCGTACGTTGCTCCAGCGAAACAGTTGTCACATGACCTGTTCTTCCGAAAAAACAGGCAACTATTTACTTCGAAGTGCTTCGTGCGCGAACAACTTTTGTTGGATTTGATTCGTCTTGGAACACCCACACAGTCGATTGCTGTTTTGTTTTTGGCTCATACGTGAATATCCATGATTCGTCACCTGTTACGATCTTATATAAGTCGGGTGATGCACCGAGATCGTATTTTTGCATTTTCCATATATAAAGGTTATGCAATTACTGTGAAAACCGACTTTTGAACCGAAAAGTGAAAAGTGTCATAAACCATTCGACTCAGTTCGTCGAGTACGCAAAATGTGCGTGTATACGTGTGTGTATGCGTGTGTGTGTGTATGTGTGTGTATGTTCGTATGTGTGTATGTAACGTTTTTTTGCACTAACTTTTCTCGGAGATGGCTGAACCGATTTTCACAAACTTAGATTCAAATGAAATGTCTTGTGGTCCCATACAAAATTCCTGAATATTATTTGGATCCGACTTCCGGTTCTGGAATTATGGGGTGAAATGTGTAAAAAATTGTGAAAATAAGTGCACCAACTTTTTTCGGAAATGGCTGAACCGATTTCCACAAACTTAAATTGAAAGACTTCCGATTCCGGAGTTATGGGATGAAATGTGCATAAAAATGAAAATATTTTTTCTAGCTTTTCTAACAAATGGCGCAACCGATTTTCACAAACTTTGGTTCAAATGAAAGGTACTATTGTCCCATACGGAATTCTTAAATTTCATCCGAATCCGACTTCCGGATCCGGAAATATAGGTTAAAGTGTGTTAAAAATTTTATACCATCATTGAAAAGGGCGAAAAACCGAAAAAAAAATCCTAAATCGACCTCAAATCTTCTCCAATTGATAGTTTTAATCAGTAGACAAGAATCGTAGAAAATTATTTTAAAGAATTCCACAGTATTATATATGATAGTATGATTGATATGAGAAAAGCATCATTACACCACTAGGTTTTTTATCATTTCTTTGCACCAATCGACACGAACCTCTTTTTGAGCGATTGTCCAATTGTGCGGGATTCAACGAGAACAAACCTTTTTTGCGGCCAGGTGATCAAGCAACATTAAATGCACGCGTAAGGAACTAATGCCCAAGAATTCCTTTATCTCACGGTATTTCACATGACGATCTTGCATTATCAGTTCATGTACAGCATCGATGGTTTCTGGCAAAACAACTGATTTTGGACGACCTCCACGAAATTTGTCGGCGACCGAAGTACGACCACGATTGAATTCACTATACCACCGATATACAGTGGTTTGCTTGTGGTTTTGATATACAGTGCTTCATCGCCATACAAAGAACTAAGTTCATCGACACACTCTTGTTGAGTGTGTTCTCGTCGAAAGTTGTGAAAAATAATCCAATGAAATCCTTCTCTTGAAATTTCCATTTTTCTTAGCCAAGCTGATATTTTTAACTCACTGTCTTCTTCTTCTTCTCATTTTGGTGCGGATGAAAATCTATTCTTTCTTGCGCAATACTCGTATTTTCTCCGCACTAACACGATGCAACGTGCTCACCCGTTGAGAGTTTCACCGGAAGTGTAACTCACTGTAAACAACACAAATAGCGCTTGTACATCAAAACGTTCTGAATACGTTTATGTTAAAAAATGTCAAACTTTATTTTGGTGTTGCCAAATTTTAGCTATTGACATTAGTGTGGCCAGTTCTCGAAATATAAGTAGCGGCCTACGTATGTGATCACCAAGGCTTTCAAAGGCCTCCGTACGTTTTAGGGCAGTTTTTTATCGTTTAGTGTAGAAGTGGATTTTATTTCCCGTAACCGACTCAAAGCAACTTTCACGCACACTGTCGCAGGGAAATTAAAAAAGAAAAACAATGATTTCTTTAAAATATCAAGCTTCTTCGAGGGCGATTAGTTCCATCAATATCTGATTAATTATGAAAGGTTTATATTCTGAGTAGATGCTTTTGGAAAGTAGATTGCAAAAATCGGGTATATTATTCAAAAGGCAAAAAATTTTCGATAATAGACAAGCTAGGATTATTTAATATACTATATAATGTGAATGCTTTCTAGGTCTTCAGATGCGTTTAGATGCATACGGAACGCGAATCTAAGGAAATCAATAAAATATCAGAGTGATACTGATTTGAATATATCTGACATTCACCCTGCAACGAGGGGGAGTCAATAGATCGGCTGCGATGCCTAGTCTGGGGCTGCTAGTGATGGTGCTGCCACCTTAGTTATAACTGACGAGACACCGTGTTTCATCTTCAGCCGCCCGCTCCGGGTCAGACGCTGTTTTGAGCCGCCCCTGACATGGGGAAACAGACGTTCGTTTTCTCCTTCCCTGTCAGTACACGACCCACCAGGGTCGGTTACCAGATCTTCACTAAGGTTGCTCGCACTCCAGCCGGCGCCACGGGGAGGAAGGGATAGGAGTTCTGTATAAGAGGTGAATGACCGAATAGTGGGGTCTCGAGTTGTACGTTATACAGCTTTACCAACCTGGCTGGATGGTATCATATGCCTTATCTACAAAAAAGGTCACCGACTTGATTGTAAAAACTATCGAGGCATAACACTCCACAATACCGTCTAGAACGTACATTCTAGAATTCTATTCATCTGACTGCGTCCATTGGTAGAATCCTTTGTCGGCAAATTCCAATGCGGTTTTCGAGAAGGACGTTCAACGACGGACCAGATGTTCACCTTGCGACAAATTCTCGATAAGTTTCAGGAGTACAACTGGAGGACTCATCATCTGTTTGTTAATTTCAAAGCAGCGTACGACTCAGTGAAACGTAACATGGCTTTCCGACAAAGCTAATCAGACTGATTCGTGCGATGCTCGATGGAACGGAATGAAGCGTCAAGATATCTGGAAGGACATCCGATGCTTTCGTGACGTTAGATGTATTGAAGCAGGGCGACGCGCTCTCAAATCTGCTGTTCAATGTAGCGCTTGAAGGCGCCATACGAAGATCCGGCGTGCAAAGAAACGGAGCCATCATCAATAAGTCTCACATGATTCTTGGTTTTGTGAACAATATTGATATTATTGGTGTGGATCGTAGAGCTGTGGAAGAGGCTTTTATGCCCTTCAAGAAAGAAGCTGCGAGAATAGGGTTGACGATAAACTCTACCAAGACTAAGTACATGGTGGCTGGTAGAGAACGAGGCAGCCCTAACGGTGTAGGACCCGAGGTGAAGAATGATGGGGCACTATACCTATATCCTATATCTTGGAACACTAGTGACATGCGATAATGCAGCGCGTGTTGCAGCGGCTAATACCGCTTTCTACGGGCTCCGTAACCAGCTGAAGTCTCGCAGCGCAAACACGCACAAAACTTGCTCTATACAAGTCGTTGATACAACCTGTTGTCCTATACGGCCACGAAGCATGGTCGTAGAAGGTCCCAGATGTTCGAGTACTCGGCGTCTTTGAGAGAAAAATCCTGCGCTCAATAATCGGCGGCAAAGAAGAGGAAGGAGAATGGCGCAGACGCATGAATCATGAGTTGTACCAAGTATACAAAGATGCGGATATTGGAAGGCTTATGAAACACGACAGACTACAGTGCAATCGAAGAGGATGCACGCGCAGCGGGAGTACAGCGCGACTGGAGAACGGCGGCTCAAGATCGAGTATCCTGGAAAGCTACAATTCGTTCGGTCATGTTCCGATGGCGGGATGTGTAGCATTAAAGTAAGTAAGTAAGTAAGTAATTATAAGTAAGTAAGTAAGTGTATGAATTCTTCTACATGAGTTCATTGGATCTGAGATTGTTTCGAATTTAACGGTTGCTAAATTCCTTCTGCAGCTTGATTCGGAATCAATACAAGACAGCTTTGAATTTTTTATTCTGGCATGAACAATGTATTTGGCAGAAACTTGTCTTTCATTAGCCTTACGGTTGCAGTCAGGGTTGACGCGATTCGCGAAGTGAGGCGAAGTATTTTGATACGATGTACTGTGCAAACGTCACGCGACATGACATGACAGAGTAAACGTGACATGCTAGAACGCGTCGAATCAAAACGTTTCGCATCACATCGCAAATCGCGTTTACTCTGACTGAAACCTAATAAGCTCGCACGAGCGTGTTAACTCTAAAAATCCCGTCCACTGCGCCAAAAATCTAAGAAACAACTGAACTAAAATAACTAGAACCACAATGTACGGAATCAAAATATAAACCAAATACCTAATTAGGAATCAAAATCTTGATAAACCACAATATTGTTAATGTAACATCGACTTAACCTCGTTTGGCAATGTTATTAAACTTTCATCAAAGATTGCTTCAAAAATTACTGGTAACAAGCACGAAGAAAATTTCGCTTCGATTTTCCACTCTTTCCACCAGATTGCGAAACTGATTCCGAGAGGTGATAAAACAACAAAACATAACAGCAGTTTCAGGCATCATAATCGTGGCAGCCTTCGGCACAATCGTAACTTTACACTTTATACGATACGGAGCAAACGCGATGACGTTTATAAAATCTGACTAGTTGACTGGTTCGGTTCAAGCCGTTGTTTATGAAAAGCTTGGATTGTTCCTGGGGGTGTATCAGTACGGTAATTTTTTCGTTTCAGTCTACTTTCTCGATTGTTGGTAAGCTTCCGCAGTTGGGGGCTATTAAATAATGAGACGGTTGGTTGTGTCGTTTGTGGAATCACGAAAATCTGATGGTTGATGTTTATCGAGTACGATTAGCCCGATTTTAGTTGAAATCAATGTCGTGTAAAAGCAAGTTATGTTTTATGGCAAAAATTCAAGAATTTTTATCGCTAGTCAAATAATTTTAAAGATTTAAAGTCTATCAATATTACAAAAAATGCGGCTGGGTAATGTCATTGACAACAATTCTTATTTGCGTAGAAGAAAATTTTGTAAACAGTTGTATTGGAATCGATTCGTTGATCATTAAAAGGGTCGATTTGTTGAATTTCAAAGATGTTAAGCAATAGAGAGTACATTGTCTTCCAATGCGTCATACATTGTCATTGTCATTGTCATACATTGTCTTCCAATGCGACGTTGAACAGCCGCCTCTCGCTGGATTCTTGAGAAATCGCTTGATGTCTCCTCAAATTATGTTTTCATTTTAATTGTATTATTTTGGAACAGTTTACGTACCAGGCTTATGCAGTATCTGACATGACGAATTGACATGTTATCAGTTGATCTTCGTATGTCAACGTTTTCAAAGAGTGAACTACCTTCTAGCACAACAAAAAAGGAATGAACTTGAGAAAGCGTCTACGTAAAACATACACAAACATTAAAAAATCAACTATCTTCTGTACTGATATGTTTTTTTTGTAAATGTGAAATGCATTTAGGTACAGAGTGTGGAACTCTCAACAGGACTATCCAACTGCCTTCCTCGGTATCGTAGAACAATATCCGGTTCTGGTAGGAGCACTGTTGAACGCATTCTTGACGTCTAGCGTTACTACCGGTAGTGGGTTCCGCGTCGCAAGAATTGTATAGCCACCTCCGCGGAAGTTACCACCCATTTAATGGCGTCCGCCGTCGACCTGCTCTACGGCACCCATACTGCTAGTTGAATAGTATGCCTTCTGCCTCCTCTAAAAACGAGCATAACTTCAGTTTTTGCAATGACTGGGCGGAAATATATATTAGAGAAGCCAAGTGAAAGAAAAACTAACAGAAAAGATGAATTTTTGGAAAAAGATACGCTCAGAGACAGGACTCGAACCTGCGTTCTTATGCATTCCGTGCATACGCGCTACCATTTCGCCACTCTGGTCTTGCTTTAGCCACACTAAAACTCACAGACATAGTAGCAACGTATATCGAACATGGTCCACATCCTGGCCGTCACCCGACCGATACCGATACCGAGCATAACTTGTTTAGAATGAGTGGAATGGATCAGACAGATTGGCTCCTTTGTCATTTTGTCAACATCTATGAAACTGTAGAAAAACGGTCAACTTTCTTCCTTTTATTGTACAGAAAAAAAAATCCACTTGGAATACCTTTGGATTCAGAGTGAAAATAGCATGTTTTTGAATTCCTGGTAGTGTGATGATACCAGCATTTTTGTATATATATATATATATATATATATATATATATATATATATATATATATATATATATATATATATATATATATATATATATATATATATATATATATATATATATATATATATATATATATATATATATATATATATATATATATATATATATATATATATATATATATATATATATATATATATATATATATATATATATATATATATATATATATATATATATATATATATATATATATATATATATATATATATATATATATATATATATATATATATATATATATATATATATATATATCGGCCAAATGGCGCTCGGTGAAATGAACCATTCGACGAAATAACATTCGGTGACTTGACCCTGATCGATATTTTTTTCACTTACTCATATACACCCACAGAGATTTTGCTATCTCAACGAACTGATTCGAATTGTATTTGATGCTCGGCCCTACGTGGCTCGGTTAGAAAATCGGGTTTCACTGAGATTGCACATCTCTAAGAAAAATTGCGCATTTCCTTGGCTAGATTCGGAAAAGTTGTCCTCCCATTCACAAGACATCGTTCGAAGCTGAACTCTGATACATCTAAATGACATGAGAAATTGATCAAAAAGCTTATCTTAAATGGGCAAAGATGGCTTTAAGCTTATCTTAAATGGGCAAAGATGGCTTTTATCGTATCAAAGAACTCTCGCTAGCAACTCTTCACACGATTCAACTAGTGCCATCAAAGAGATACGGATATCATCGCAGCAACAAAAACCCGGCATAATTAATAAAACATAGAATAGACACCAATGCCCCTCTCAGCAGGCCGGTCAATTTTGTTGGTTTTTGAGCGCTTGTTGAACGACATATTGCACGAAATATTCGTTCAATTTACTGGAACGGTGTGTTGTTGTTTTTTCTCTTGCAAAAATAGTGGGAAAATTAAGTGTTACCTTTACATAGACAGAAAATTTGTTGTTATTCTACGTGAAGTAGAAGTATTGTGCAGGTATGTATTGTTAGTTTAAACAAATAATTGGAGAAAACTTCAGAAATTCTGCAGTAAAACTAGTCCAACGGGGCTCCAACTCCTCATGTTAAAAATGGCTTAACAATGGACCACTGTCTGCCGGGTTTGTTGAACAAAAAAAATGGCATTCGGTTCAACGGTCTGTTTCAAAATCGGCAAACGAAGGTCCCGTATTGGCCTCCCGTGGAACGATTAATTGGACTTTCATTGGACCAATGGTCCAACGTATTGGACCAATGAAGGATCACCGTTGAACGTTTTTTTCTAAGTGGGGCGAGAGCGAAATTCTCTCGATGACATTTCTGAGAATCAAAGGTTAGCACGCTGCTGTGGGGATTCTCTCTGAAGCAACAAACGGTCGCTTATTCTCGTTTCGCGATCCGATTCTGTATGGGCAGTGGATAATTGCGATAGGATCATTTTACTATTGCCGCTTATTCTACCTATGTGCGTATAACCTTTGTATAAGTTGTGTCTACGAAAATGTATGTGAATGTTCCACAAAAAGATTTTCAAATATTGCCACCTAGTATGAGAATCATCCAGTCGAATCATCGATTCGATTTTCTGCGATAATTGTCAACTTGCGATTCGCTCTTGGAAAATTCCACACAGCAACGATCATTATTAGACTGTAAATTTTTTTAAGGGCCGTGAAATACTCAGAGTATGAAGTGGAGCGAAGAAATGTACAAAAATTCTCTCACGATTCATGCATTGAGAGACTCAAGTTCTTGTAGCATCTTCTACCGGATTGAAAATGTTGTATACAATATAGCCGCTTCTGTCAAAATTTCGGCAATCACCAACACTGTAAATGGGTGAACCTAAGACACTCTAACAATATGAAATATTCTTAAAGTGTCTTAAAACATATACAGCAACAAATTATGAAACACACAGGTCGGTCTCAGAAGACATAAATTTACACCATTTTTTCTAGGTGTGTATATGAAAGAAAATCAGGGTAACTTCTTGTTCTGCTTCTTAAAAAATAGAACATGAAAATAAAACTTTTTATGCATTTATGAGGTTTATACACTTTTCTGTTCAGCATCCTACAAAATAGAAAACCTGTTTTCATTCATCTAGTGGTGCGATGACGCCTTTCTAACTTTATTGATATTCTCATGAACATTACTGTTACGTTCTTCTAAAAAGTTTTCATTTTATCTTGAATTGAAGTTTGTTCGAGGGGACGGGTATAGTGTGATGGGCAAGTCGAAGCCTTTCACGCAGCCCACCTGAGTTCGATTCCCAACTCGAAACAATAAAAAAAGTTAGTGGAAATTCGGTTCAACCATCTTCAAGAAAATAAAATGAGTTATGCTTCGTAGTTTTTGAATATATCCGGGACTTTAGTTTGATCGAGCTAATATTTTGCATAACTCTTATGAGGCTCAAAAGGAACACAAAAAGTTGGGTGGAGCTGAAATCAAAATTTTGGACCACCCTAACACACATGCACACAAATAATTTGCGATGTCGACGAAATGGTTCAACAATCGATTTTCTCAGTGATTACATATCCTTTTTACATAGCAATGCCTTGGTATTCCTTTTGAAAAACTTGACCTTTCCTCGTAGTCGTTTCATAGCGTACAGAGCCATTGCATGGATGATCCTACTGACACTAAGAATCTTTCCAAGCCGGAGATCGAACATATGACAACTGGCTTGCAAGACCAGTGCCCTACGCTTTGAACCGCCAACTCGAGCTCCTTTCTACATGCGAATACGCCAGTTCCGGCATCTATAACATCTTGGCACTTTAAGACAACAATCAGAGCCTCAAAAGAAAGCCTTGTTCTGGACGACCGAGGACTCTGAGCGACAAGAAGCTATAAAGAAAGCTGAAGAGGAAGACCGAGGGAAAAGTGGCTACATCGCTGCATGTGCTTAACCTGGAGGTCGGTGTAACCGGCTGAACAGTGGAAAAGTACCTGACGAACATGAACATACATATCAAGAAGCGGAAGTCGCCTCCACTGGTTTCGGAGCTGCAGGCAAAGACGCTGCGGCAGCAATTGAATTAGATGGTCATCTCGATTTTCCGGAGAATCACGACCTGGCGGTGGTGATGGACAACGAGACCTATCTCACTCTGGATGGCACTTCGTATTTTACTTTCTCCACGAAGGAAGTCCGAGGTGTACTTTATTTCACACACCAAGTTCCCCTAGAAGGTGATGCTGTCGTCTGAAAATCAGCGAGAAGGAGACGTCAAAGCAGCTCTGCTTTCGCTCCGGACTGGACGTGAAAGGGGAAATTTATAGTACGAAATACCTGCCGGAAGTTGCATCGTTCATCAAGATAAACCATTAGAGCGAAGACACGGAGTTGAGGCCGGATCGGGCGTCGGCCCTCTACTCGAAGTGATCGTTAGATGAGAGCAGCTGAACATCGATGCGGTACCCAAGTCGGCGATCCCAACGAAAATTTCTGTGACAACCTTAAGATCTACTCCAACAATTTTGTTGCGAAAACTGAAGAAGATCAATAAACTGAAACTGAAACGAAAACTGAAGAAGAAGAATAATACGAAGAAAGAATTAAAAAACATGTCTACACGCATGTTTTCGCCCGTCATGGCGAATGGTCCGGTTAACTACCGATAGGCCCCTCGCAAGGGCGTAGAATTTTTGTGTAAGTAAGCATAAATAATTACCTTCTATGGAAGATTTATCAAAAGCAATTATTTATGTAAGCCGTTACCCTACATAAATTTATGGTAGAAGCATCCTTGTACCAATAGTTGTATCAAAACTTTTATTTTTCCGGTGGGACACAACACTTAGTAATACATCAAAAGGTTCGTTATACAACTTACCGAGTAACAATGGAATAAGCTTTAAGTATTATAACCTAATCGTATCTATAACACCGGGTGTCAATTTGCAGACCATTAATCTATTTTTAATTAAGTTTCTTGTTGAAAGTCCAGTGTAATTCTAACACATTGTACAGTACATTCTAGCAGTGGCCCTTCTGCCATCGGTGCAAGATTCAACTTTATTTTACTTGCAAACTTGTTTCGTAATAGCAGAAAAAATATCTCCATTCTCATCTTTCAAAAGCAGCAGGTCATTTTCTTCCGGCAGGCCAAAAGTGAAGAGCAGAGGTTTTTCCTGTCCCATCCTGTCTCTTGGGAGCAGGGAAGAACAAATTCATCTCGTGTCACCACACAATCAAGTGATGCATTTGCTTCGAACGACGCCGAAGGAGGCAGAAAAAGATGTTTTGCCTTTATCATGCAGAAAAGCTGTGAAATTACTGCGAAAATCGACTTTCGAACCGATTCATGAATCGATTTCCGAGAATGTATTTGTTTGTACAAAAATACGAACTAATAGTAATAATAATAATAATAATAATAATAATAATAATAATAATAATAATAATAATAATAATAATAATACTAATAATAATAATAATACTAATAATAATAATAATAATAATAATAATAATACTAATAATAATAATAATAATAATAATAATAATAATAATAATACTAATAATAATAATAATAATAATAATAATAATAATAATAATAATAATAATAATAATAATAATAATGACATTCACGCCCTTGCGGAGGGGAAGTTTTTGAGGGTTTTAATCCCCCTCCCCCCATGGAAGATTTTTCAACAGTAAGTTCTATGAACAATAGAGTACTTTTTATATAAAGTGCAAATAACTTGATTTTCCTTTTAAATTTTTGCACCTTCCCCTCCTTTTGAAATCCCTTCCCTCCTTTGAATCCCCATCCCCCTTGAAGCTCACCATCCCTTGAAACCGAAATCCCCCCTGATATGATTCCTGCGCACGGGCCTGTATTTTCGAGTTCTAGTTCCCGAATTACAAGAGATGATGAATGATGAAATTTTATGAGTCAGGATACTGCTGGTCTTGTTGCTCCCGGTTTCCAGTTCCGGAAACACCAGTGATCAAAAACTCCAAAATTAAACTTACTTAGATATCTCATACGAACGTTTATGAAAAAGGCGGGTGGGTAATGTCAGAGACATAACTGGATGTCGTGAATACGAAAACAACTGACATGTTCCTTAACACTTCCGAATATCAATCAGTTGATCAATTGTATGAATTATGCAAGCATTCCCCTTTGCACATTTTTCGCAAAAACAAAGGCTTCACTTTTTGTTGAGAGGCTTGTTTCTACCTGATTTCGTTTGTAGCTTTTTCGCTAATGGGCGGTCCTAAGGCTATAAAAATAGCCGCATTCAGAATTTTAATGTTGATTATTTCATTTCAGATTTGCATAATTTATTGAAACAAACTATCAATATGCTGAAGGGACTCGTTTCTAGCATTCAGAAAGGTCAAATTGCGTAATTCTCTACGACATCAAACTCTGGAACATTTTTCGCAAAAACAAAGAAGGCTTCACTTGATCTCGTTTACTGTGAGTTTCACACAGCGAAATGTGCACAAATCTAACCAAACTGTTCTTGATTTGCAGTAAACTGAGGATATTTCCCTACGATTTGCGAACAACAAATCCTAATAGTTCTTTAGAAAACTTTTAGAGCCATTAGAACGGCTGATTTTGTGCAATGCTCTCCACCGTTGTTTTTTCACCATTGCTAATGACTGGCAGCTGTGACGTAATCGCTCTTGTCGAAAGCGAAACTAATTGTGCAGACGACACAAAACACATCTACTCGCAGTGGCGATACAATCCAAACTAATTCAAGTTTTGTTGAGAGGCTTGTTTCTACCTGTTTTCGTTTGTAGCCTTTTCACTAATGGGCGGTCCTAACGGCTATAAAAATAGCCGCATACAGAATTTTTATGTCGATTATATCATTTCGGATTTGCATAATTTATTGAAAGAAACTATCAATATGCTGTAGAGATTCGTTTCCAGCATTCAGAAGAGTCAAATTGCCTAATTCTCTACGACATTAAACTCTGGAACATTTTTCGCGAAAAAAGGCTTCACTTGATCTCGATTACTGTGAATTTCACACAGCGAAAAGTGCACAAATCTTACCAAACTGTTCTAGATTTGCACTAAACTGAGGATATTTCCTTTCGATTTGCGAACAACAAATCCTAATAGTTCTTTAGAAAACTTTTAGAGCCATTAAAACGGCTGATTTTGTGCAATGCTCTCCACCGTTGTTTGCTAATGACTGGCAGCTGTGACGTAATCGTTCTTGTCGAAAGCAAAACTAGCTGTGCAGACGACACAAAACACATCTGCTCGCAGTGGCGATAGAATCCAAACTGATTGAATTTTTGTTAAGAGATTTCCTTTTATGTGATTTCGTTTGTAGCTTTTTCACTAATGGGCGGTCCTAACGGCTATAAAAATAGCCGCATACAGAATTTTTATGTCGATTATTTCATTTCGGATTTGCATAATTCATTGAAAGAAACTATCAATATGTTGTAGGGGTTCGTTTCTAGCATTCACAAGGACCAAATTGAGGAACTCACTGCGATATTCACCACTTTTCGGAACATTTTTCCCGGACGATTTGTTGTACAGCAGCAGATATTTTGTTCTCTTCCTCAGAACGCGTTCTGATTGGCTGGTGTTGACATGGATCAAATGAGAAAGGTTTTTCAATAGTGTACTATTGAAATACTTCAATGCTTTTGCTATACACGTTTAAATTGAAAAAATTCGATTCTATTGGTAGTTAGATTATATAAATCCTTTCACAGATCACTGAGCTATGAGCTTTAAAAATACGAGAAAGGCAAACGCGCCTTTTGAATTATCCTCTTTGATACTCGTTTATACCAAACATTTAAGAAAAGTTTACTTTTGAATTATTTGAGACTATGTCACAAAACTGAAAATTTTATCATAAAATTGTGATCATATTTCCGATGGCATGTAGCAAAAATTATGTTGATTCGTTAGATACAACAGTAGATATTCACGATCAAAAACTTATCACTCTCTCAGAGGGTAAATTTTGAAAAGGCACCCCATAGTAAAGTAAGTCGTATTCACGACAAAAGGCATCCTTACTCCATTAGGTGGATTAAAACTGTTTTTTTTTTATTCTAGAAATATTCTTCGCATGGACAGAAATGGAATCGTTCCCTGCTTCCTGAGTGACATTGGCCAGGAGACGGGAGACAATTGGTATTCATTATATTTTATTGTTTTCTTTCAAGCAGGGGACTCCACTAAAGCAATTCAATTTCCTGCAGCGAACGGAACTGAGAACCTGATTCTTTGATAAGGCTTTTCATTTTCCGGATGGTGTGTCACTATAGTACTTATAGGATCGGTAGGTCCCGTACAGGATGCGCTTGGTTCGAACACGATGGTACTTCAAAGAGAGTCAGAGAATCAATTTGAATAAGGGACCCAGTTCTTTCAAAGTACAATGGTAGTGATGCGCTTCGTCGTGACTGGAATGCTGCTGTTCAATGGTGGAAAAAGTTAATGTAAGTGAAGTGTATTATGTAATTTTTAGATTCAATACATGTTCAGTTAATATGAAACAAAGGATTTTTAAATTCACTTAATTTGCACACGAAGTTCACATTTTTTTCAGGAAGTCAAAGAAAGATGTCGTTACTTAAGTCCGGCATATACACCGTTACCTGTTTAGTACATCATATTAATTTTTTTTTTTTCAAATATAACGGGAATGAGGTTGAATCATCCGGACGCCTGACAAATAAGTTTGCATGGGAAGCAGGGAATGGAGATTGCTCACTTTAATTTACTGCATTCGCCTTTCGTGGTCGAGTAGGTTCGTCTCCCCTCCTATTGAAACATCTCTTTATGAGATGACTAGAGACTCAAGTGATTGTGGAGATTTGTGCATTCGATTAGCGAAACCATCCTTTCCCTTAATCTAGGACCTACCCAAGTACTCATTTGTGGATTTACTATCTTGTGACAGCTCATGTATTGGCATTTCAAAGCAATTTACTTGTGTCTATTGATCAAATCACGTTGCGAAGACAAACAATTGCTTACTAGCCATGTTATTGCTGTAATAGGAGGTAGAAACATATTATGCGTAATACATCATACAAAATGCTCCATTCAATTGAAAGACTTATGGAAAATAAAAAAACACAATCAGAAGATTTGTAAAACTTGATAACTTCTAAATGTTAAGGGTGGCCGAATTTCCAAAAGCATCTCAAACCACCATTTGTCGTGTAAAAAATGTTACGATCTCATTAATCTCTTTCCAGCTGATCACGTATCACGTTTGACTAGAAATAATGAACGCAAGACGTCACTAACAATAATATTCTCCGTCCCTCCCAGCGAAACAACAAACGGAAAGCGAAGACGGTCGGATTTACCTGCTTCCGCTCGTTACCGACAAAAACGAGTTGTTCTCGAGGATTCTCATTGCCTTCCAGTTAATTTTATTAACTTTAACCCCGCAGCAACGCACTCGCTCACTTCCGGGGATTGCTTTCACCCTTCGGTCTCCTTCTGTCCATAGCACCAACGACAAATAAAATGTCTTTCTGGTGTGCTTGTACCCTAGATATGCCTCGCAGCGCGTGCCTAATCTTAAATTGAATCACTCAACGTATGACATTAAATTTTCTTCAATTTTGTCTAATTTTCTGTTTTCCTTCATTTCCAGGAAATTGCCTTGTAGAGAAAACGAAAAGCCGCAGCGAACTTGAGTTGAAGAGCTAGGTTTGAATAAGAATGAGGATTTACTGTCGGGTGTTGGACGGGATTTCGGAATAACGCATTGGAACTGGAGTCACATTTGAATATGAGAAAAACACCTCGTACCAAATACTTTTGATAACATTACAGCATTACTAAAGAGTAGCAATTATCTTGTCACTTGTCAATAAACAGCTTGTTCCTGTTGTCATAAAAAATTACGCAAGCCGTTCTGATTGATTTTCAGTCGGACTATTTCTGCTGTCATCTAAAGAAACCGTGTGTAAACATCTTGAAAAGGACGATCTGAGGTGCTGATAGAAAATTCAACCAAGAAAGAAAGCGACTTCGAGAATCATTTTTCTTCGGCGTTGACTGCATGTGATGCTTCTGCAGTGCGATTTTCTGCAAAAGAAAGGCAAAGCCCCATAAGTAATAGGATTGATTTACTACAATTTTGCAGCGGTAGTAATCGTTGAATACGACAATCGGAAGAAAGCGCCTCTGCAGGAACGAATCAACCGATAAACTGGAAAATCGAAAAAACTATATTAGTTAGAATTCTGCCAATTCAATTC